>NW_020954751.1:5445483-5522847 GCF_900497805.2 Vombatus ursinus | reverse complement strand
GAGAGAGAGAGAGAGAGAGAGAAACTTCCATTTGAAATATCTGGGAAGGAAAAGAGCTGTTCAGAGTTCTGCTGTCAACTCAAGCTTACTGACTTAGCATCTGCAGTTGAGGACGGTAAGAACCAGAAGTGGTATAGCAACCATCCAATCTGACAGATCTTCATTCCCCTCTAGGGTGCACTCTGACTCTCTGGACTTTATCATATCACAGACATCTCTTCTCCCTGAAAGTTCACTTGGACTTCTCACATTAGAAATACCTTCTACTCCTATCACTTCTTTCTCTGATTGGTTCCTCCCAGAAAGAGCTATTTTAAGAATGCCCAGGACAGTCATGTCTTCATTCTTCTCTAGAATGCACTCTTGAGTCTCCAGACTTTCTCTACCATGGCCTGGATCAGTTATCTTTCCTCTCCCCTCTCTCCTTTTCCCTTTCACCCCTCTTCTTGACTCAGTTCCCCACTCTCACTCTTCAGCTTCCTTTTATGTATCTCTTCCCCCATTAAAATGTAAGCTCCCTGAGGACTCTTTCTTTCTGCTTATATTTGTATTCCTAGTGCTTAGCACATAGTAAGTGCTTAATAAATACTTGCTGACTTCACTGAACAGAGTCCAGAAACTATAGGTTACTACAGTCCCACAGCCTCTGACATAGGCATACCTGAGAGAACAGGAGGAGGATTCAGAAAATGTTATCAGATATGCAGCAATCTTCCCATATAGAATGTAAGCTTCCTATGGGTAATGATTTTGACTTTTGTCTTCATGTTCCATAACCTGGTGCCTGTGCACAGTAAACACTTAATTAATGTTTGTGGGCTGATTAACACTGTTACACATTCATTACTAGTCAGTTCTTTGATATATTCATAGATCACAGAAAGTCAAGTGTTAGACAACCTCGGTGGCCATCTTGAGTCCAACCTGTAGCTGAGGGGAAACCTCCTCTTACTCACATTAACAGCAATCTTGAGGCTTCTACTTGGAGCTCTCCAGTGAGGAGGTATTGACCACCTCCTGAGGCAGTCCATCCCACCCTGGTACAGCTCTGATTGTCAAGAAATTGTCTTCTTCACATTTTTGAACTGGTCTGCCTCAGCAACTTTTGCTCCTAATTGCTCCTAATTCTTTCTTCCAGGTTCAAGCACCACAAATTGAATTTCTTTTCTAAATCAGTTGTTTTTAGTAATGTCTGAATCTTCATGACCTCATTTGGTGCTTTCTTGGCAAAGATACTGGAGTAGTTTGCCATTGCCTTCTCATTTTGCAGATGAGGAAACTGAGGCAAACAGGGTTAAATAACTTGACCAGATCATACAATTAATAAGTATCTGAAGCCAGATTAGAGCTCACAAAGATGAGTCTTCCTGACTCCAGGCATGGAACCCTATCCACTGCACTACCCAGTTGCCCTTCCTTACCATGTAATAAGCAATTAATAAATGGTTTATCTATTCATCCATCCATTTACCTTTATCTATGTTTCTGGGCAGCTAGGTGGTATAGTAGATAGCGCAGTAGGCCTGGAGTCAGGAAGACCTGAGTTCAAAAACAACTTCAACATCAAATCTATTTTTCTGTCAGTCTATATGCCTTTTTATCTTAAATCTATCTATGTAAGCAATGAATAAATCAACCAATATTCATTGAGTGTCTCCTCTGGGCAATGCACTATGCTAACAGTTGACAGATGAAAGTTCATGTTCATTAGGCTTGGATTGGGAAGACTTGAGTTGTAGCCTTAGGTCTGCTACTTACTATCTATGTGACCTTGATCAGGTCACTTCAACCCAGTTTTCTCATCTAGAAAATGTGGATACTACCATTTGCATGTCCCTTCTCGAAGGGTTGATATGACTATAAATATCAACTACTACTTTTATGTTAATATTCTCATTGCCATGTGTTAGGCTTGTTTTTTCAAATCAGTTGTAATGTCTATGATTTATTCATCTTTTTCACATCCTTTTTTAAAAAGATCCCATCATATCCTTCTATTCATCTCTAGCTTAGAGCTATTGAAAGTAAGTGCTTAATAATGAACACCTATTTGGAATTTTAAAAGAAGCTTTACAAGTACAAGGTTTGTGTGTGTGTATACATATATGTGTACGTATACATACATATATATGTGGAAGGGAGCATTAAATGGAATGCAAGTTCAATAATCAGTGTGACGTGGCAGTCAAGAAACTGAATGAAGGCTATATGAGCTACAACTAGAGAAATATAACAAGCATCCAGAACTAGAGAGGTAATAGTCTCATAGGACTCTGCTTTGAGCAGATAATTAATTTCTATTTACTTGTTTTTCTGTCATATCTGACTCTTTGTGACCCCATTTAGGGTTTTCTTGGGAAAGATATTGGAGTGGTTTGCTATTTCCTTTGCAAACTTATTTTACTGATGAGGATACTAAGGCAAACAGGGTTAAGTTTCTTACCAGGTCACACAGCTAGTAAGTGTCTGAGGCCAGATTTGAACTCAGGAAGAGGAGTTTTCCTGACTCCAGGCCCAGCACTCTATCCACTACACCACCTAGCTACCCTTTTCTACATCATAGCCTTCAAATATTTGATGACTACTATGCTATCCCCCTAAGTTTTCTCTTCTCCAAGTCCCATAACTCCTTGTTTCAACTGATTCAAGTGATCTTCATATAGCATGGTCTCTGATCCCTTCAGAATTCTGATCAAGGACCCTTTCCAACTTGTCATTGTACTTCATAAGGAGTGGTGGACATAACACTCCAAGTGCAGCCTGACCTAGGCAATGGCTCTCAAAGTCTATTCAGAAGCACACCACTATGCTGCACATTTTTCTAGGGGAGCCATAAATTGTAAGGAATTCACACCTACCATCACAAACATAGGTGTTGCCAACTTAACTGTATGATTCCTTACAGCAAATAATAATACTGTGCCAGGAGCCACAAAAGCTTTGGAACTACTGGATCAAAGAAACAGATCTCACCTCTTTCCTTCTGGACTCTATGCTCCTTGAAATGTAGCCTAAAATCACATGAGCTTTTTGGATTCCCCTGTAACACTATTGACTCAATTTGACTTTGGACCACACTAAGACCCCCAGATCTTTTTCTTGTGAACTGTTGTTTGGGCACACCTCCTTCATCTTACATATATACAGCTAATTTTATTTTTTTGGAGTCCCCAACCCCTAGCAGCTTTCTATACAGCCCAAAACACAAGATTTATCCATAGACAAATAGCACCGAAATTTGAACCCAGGTCTTTTCTAACTCTAAGTTCACTGTTCTTTCTTTACAATCCTTTTCCTCAGGGACCTTACAATCTACTTAGGGAGATAAGACATATATTTGAAACCGTTTCAGAAACAGAACAAAGTGGCAGTCATGTAAGTGTCAAGTGGATTATCCAGAAAATTAAGGAGTGTTACATATATCCAGAGAAAGGAATGATGACTGTGTATGAGCCAATCAGAAGGAAAGCCTAATGAAGAAAGTGAGCCTTGAGCTGCATTTTTATCCTGTTTTAGGGATTTGTATAGGGAAAGGGGAAATCAGAGACAATTGAAGTTGTGGAAGAAAAGAATGAATAAAAGCTTGGAATGAGGAATGAGAGCCTGGTCTAGTTGGACAGGTGACTTTGTGACATCTCAAGGTTGAAAGGGACCATAAAGAAAACAGAGTCATAGAACCCTGGGATCTAGAGATGGAAGGTACCTAAGATCATCTAGTTAAAGGGCCCCTAACTTTTATTGTATCATAGGCCTGAAAAATTAAAAGTCACAACAATTGACCTTTAAAGTTACTTTCTACTCTAAATCCTCTGATCTAAGCATGTCATACATTTATAGCTTGATTGACAATTCTACAGAAATAACCCGATAATAGCAGCTTTGAGACTGAAGGGATCAGAATTTCACCCACCCCCATTTCAACTCAACACATTGTAGACCCAACTGAGATATGGGCATAACACTATAGACTTAGAGCAGTGAAGCACCTTAAAGATGATCCAGCCTAACCCCTTCATTTTACAAATGAAGAAACTGAGGCCCAGAAAAGGGAAATGACTTGCCCAAGTGGTAGTAGAATCAGGATTTGAAGTTAGGTCTTCTGACTCCAAAGTTAGCTCCCTTTCCACTGCACCAGGTTGTCTTGTGCTTGGTGCCAAATGTACTCAATAAAGCATCTACATATTAGGCAACAGGGAAAGAACCTGGCCCAACAGCAAGTTAGGCCCAAATTTGGATTTTAAGCAAAGAATTTTTTTTAAAAAAAGAAAGTATGTCTGGACCCCAAATCCACTATCTTAACAAGTCACTGAAAACACTATTTATAATGAAGCTCTCCCCAAATAAAGAAGAGGTATTTATGAGTGAGAGGAAAAGTACACAACTGAATAGAATCAAGAGTGAAAGTGATCTGAATAAATGTGTCACTGACAAAATGGGTCTTCTATGCAAAGGAGCTGCAGCTAAGTGGAAGAAATACACATTCCTGGAAATTTTTCAAATGTTTCTTTTCCAAATAAAGATAGAGAAAAACATCCTGCTTCAGGGAAAAGCCAAGTAGTGGCACAAAAGACAGCTACAACCAATAGAATGTATACTCCTTGAGGGCGAGGCCTATGGTGCTGAGTTTGTATCCATAGCATCTAGCACAGTGCCTTGCAAAGACCAGTTGCTTAATGAATGTTTGTTTAATCGAATTTAATGGAGAATATAATCTACTTGAGGGCAGAGATCATTTTTTTTCTTTCTATCCCAGGGCTTAGAAGAGCATCTGTCCAATAAATGAATGTTGAATTCATTAAATTAAATTGTATTCTCTAGTAGAACGTAAGCTCTTTGAGGGCAAGATTTGCTTCATTTCTGTCTTTGCATCTCCAGTGCCTAGCACAGTACTTTACGTATAGTATGCGCTTTAAAAGAAAAAAAAAGGTACTTGTTAAATTGGATTGAATCACTATCCTGGTCTGTTTATTTGTTTCTATGAAGGTAAGTGAATTTCCATAATTCTCATTTCCACAGCTCATTATAGTGATGTCCGCACAACAACACTGGAAAGTAGATTTGTACTGTTTCAGGTTTGTTGTGTTTGTCATTGTCATCATCTTTGTGAGCGTGGGTTTTATTTATTTATTTTATTTTGGTAGGGACCTGTAACTTGATCAGTTTAGGCAAATCCCTGAGAAGATATTCCTTTCATCTGTGAAGATTGGCTACTTATCTGTGATTTAGAGACTTAGAAAGTACACACAGGGTTACTGAGAGGTCCAGTAACTTTCCCAGGGTCACAGGCAGAACCTGAATCTAATCCTAACTTCAAGACCAGTCCTCCATCCACTATGCTACCCTGCCTCTCAGTTAAATATTATTACCCCGCACTGTAAAGAGGATGAAACTAAGTGAAATGACTAGCACATGGTCATAGAGTTTATAAATAACAGAGCTAAGATTCAGACTCAGGTAACCTGAGATCTGGAGCCATGCAAAGTCCTCCATCTACCAACAGATACTCTTCTAGATTGTATGCATGTGTCTAATACCTCTAAGAAGACAGAGATAGTAGATTTTCTTATCTAAGACTCCAAAAAAGCCTGTCACCAGGTCTTTAAAAGAATTCCATCGGGGCACTTGCCCAGGCATACATATGGTAAGATTTCAAACTTGCTGATAAAACAAGCCCTATAATGATAGCACAGGGTAGTAGAAGCCCTGTCAGGACTTAGGGTTGAAATTCAATCTTTTTCAAATCAGCAAATTTAATTCAATTTGACAAGTGTGCTGTTCTATGCCCAGCAACATACTAGGCACTGGAGCTATAAGGACAAAAATTAAATAATTTCTTCCCTCAAAGAGCTTACATTCTACTGTAACAAATGTCTATTAAGGATCCACTATGTGCAAAGCATTGTCACAAAGGACAATAGGTTCAGCCACTTTGCTAGGGCATATGAGGTTGGCAAGTCCAATGATCTTTCCACTGTCATTATCCTTATCATTATCTTACCCAGACTGTGTGCATAGAATTGGAGCTACAGGCCCAAATATATGATTAAGTACTCATATAACAACTGACCAATTCAAGGGGAGGGAAGTAAGCATTTATATAGCGCCTACTATGTATAAGCACTTTACTAAGCACATTTTACAAGCATTCTCTCATTGGAACAATCCAGCAAGGTAGATGCTGCTTACTATTATCCCTGTTTTTACATTTGAGGAAACTGAGGCAAACAGGTTAAGTAACTTGCCCAGAGTCACACAGCTAGTAGGTCTGGGGTCACATTTGAACTCAAGTCTTCCTGACTCCAGACCTAGTGCTCTATCCGCTGAGCCACCAGCTGCCTCTTACATGTGGAAGAAGGAAACAAAGTGAAGTCAAAAGAGCTCCAGACTCATATTGTAGCAAATCACTTCCCCTTCCTGGGTCTCACTTCCCTCATCAATGGGTAAGAGTGAGAGTCCACCCAAACCTCATTAAACATATGAGTCAAAGACTTCTCTATTCAATCAATCAATGAGCCAAAAATATAAACAAGTCTTAATAACTTTGGGAGGAGTCAAGTGCTTCATTCATTTAATGAAAGCAGGTGATGCCACGCAAAGAATATTTATGATTAGTTCAAGAGAATCAGACACCCCTTTAAGGTTATTGGATAAAACAGCAAGCCAATCCTGGAGTTTAAGCAGTCCATCAGCAAGGTGGTCAAGTTTGGGGAGCTTCTAGGCTCAAGATGACCTTGAAGAGAAAAGACCTTCGTAAACAAGTTCTGCATCAGAGGGCAGCAAGGGGGGAGGGAAGAATGTATGAGTGAACCCAGAGGGAGTGTTGACCAGGTGACAACACCTGTGAATTTCAAAAGGTCTGAAAATCTGGAGTTCCCGTCAATGTGGGTAACGGTACCCATAGGATAGGTAGCAGGATCTGCAGAGCACCGGTGGCTGATGGCATCATCTGCATTGGGAATTGAGAGAAACTCCAAAGACAACATTAAAAAAAGGCAGTTTCAGTACTCTACAAGAGCACTGACCTTTTAAATCCAGCAGAGAGCCATATTTAAAGAGAACTTCATGGGGACTCTAAGAGAGAAAAAGACTTCCAGTTACCAGTAATTATGAATTAAACCTTTGACCATATACCCTCTCTACATGAAAGCCTACTCTCCCCAGAAACCTTACATGGAAAAGGGGAGAGTATGCCCCTAGTTTGAGGAGATATTTTGTGCCAACTGTTCTTACTATAACACCACATTAGTAAATATCCTTTTGAATTGTTAATTAAGCCTGACTGGCTGGTAATCAATGGAGAGCATAGTAGATGGAGGAGGGGGGCTCATGAATGACAATTAGAAACCCCAGCTCTTTAGATTTACTCCTAAAACTCTGAGGGGGAAAGTAGTCTCCTGTCTTCTGGGGTTCCTATTCACTGGTGCAAATTGGAGTAAGGGAAATAGCTCTGAAGTCAAGTAAAGTCGACAAGCATTTATTTAGCAGCTACTCCATGCCAGGAATCACTCTGTGCTGAGTACTGGAAGGGACGCTACACATGGAATGAGAAGGTGCTGCTAGACAAGCTCTAAGCTCCTTCTTTCCAGCTCTAAATTGTATTAAGGTTCACATATATTACAAATTCCTCAGATAAAAAGAAACCCTTTCCCTTCTTTCTTATTTTTGTTGTTGCTGCTGAGTCACTTTTTTTTCAGTTGTATCCAATTCTTTGTGACCCCATTTGGGATTTTCTTGGCAAAAATACTGGAATGGCTTGCCATTTCCTTCTCCAGCTTATTTTACAGATGAGGGAACTGAGACAAATAGACTTAAGTGACTTGTCCAGGGTCACACAGCTAAGTAAGTGTCTGAGTCTGAATCTGAACTTGGGAAGATGAGTCTTCCTGACTCCAGGTCAAGTGGCCTCTCCACTGCACCACTCTCCACTGCCCCTTCTTTCTTATAGGTGCTGTAAAGAGATAAACAGCATCATAAAAAAATGAACAATGCTTCCCTATCTCTCCCAATATTTCTAGTCATTGTACCGTAGACCTCTCTCATCTAACCTGCTTCCTACTCCTCTGACTCAATGCCCATCATTTTATTACCATTGCTCTACATTTATCTCTCTAGTGAATGTACTATCTGCTGCTGGTGGGCACTTAAGTCAAAATCGACATCCTTCCATGCCTAATCGCCATTTTTCTCATTATTGTACCAATCTGCAAACAGACATCATCTGCAAACAATGCCATGTTGTTTCTGGTTTGAATCATCAAAACTAATGAAATACATTCTTAAAAGCAAAAGGTACTGCCCAATTCAATGGCATTTTCAGGAAAGATATCTAGAAGGGAAAGCTTTCCCTGCCTGGAATCCTGACTCACAGGTTCTTACTTATAAGTACAAAGTCACCAGCCTCACTTTCTCCTCTGGAGCTAACCCTGGGCAAGTTACTTAACTTCCATCTGCATCAATTTCTTCAACTATAAAATGGGGACAATAATAGCATCTATCTTACAGGATTGCTGTGAAGACAAAATTGAGATTGTATTCATAAAGTGCTTAGCACAGTAGCTGGCACTTAGTAGGCACTTAATAAATACTTATTTCCTTCCTTCCTTTAGAGCAAGGCCTGTGTCATTTAGGCCTCTGTATGCCCATTTTGTCACAAAGTAGACAATATTGTCACATCTTAGACAATAAACTCTAAGTGAGCAGTCATTGTTCTTTAACCCCTTCAGATCTAACAGCTCACAGTTTGAGAGGTAATATTACACAGTGGATAGTGCTTGAAGTCAGGAAGACCTGGGTTCAAATCCTGCTAAAGATACTTCCTAGCTGTGTGACCATGGACAACTCACAACATCTCTGAGCCTCAAGTACCTCAGCCCATAAAATGAGGATAATAATAGCGTCTATCTCAGGTGGTCCTTGTGAAGATCAAATGAGAAAATGCATGAAAAGTTCTTTGTAAACCTCAGAGCAGCCCTTATTTTTTTGCAAAAGGTATGCTCTTTGTGGGTTACCTAAAGAGGATTTAAAATAATTTAAAAGCTCCTTCAGTAAATGTGTTTTTAAGAAAGTATGCTTGTCTACAATTTTTTTTTTCTGCACACAAGGCAGAGAGGACCCCAGACCATAGGGGACTTATAACTCATTTCGGGAAAGAATAATTTCCACTAGATTTGCAAAGAATTATTTTGTACAAAGATTCAGAGATGGAAATGTGCTGGCAGGGAAATAGTGACCCAAATAGTAACAATAATGACTCATTCATTAAGTGCCTTAAGATTTGCAAAGTACTTTCCTAAGACATAGATCATGTAAGCACTATTTCCCCCATTTTGCAGATGAGGAAACTGAGGTTGCAAGAGAGAAAGTGGCTTATCCATGCATCCATCACATAACTAATAAATGTCAAAATTAGAATTTGAATCCACATCTTTAGGCTCCAAGTGAATGCTACTTTTGGGCTATTGTGGAATACAGATTTAGAGAATGAGAGAGGCTTGTCTCGTTAGAGACAGAGCTTAAAGAGGAGTTCAATGGAAAGAACACTGGAGTAAGAGTCCTAATTCTAGTCCTGGTTCTGTTCTTAACTGGCTATTTAACCATGACTAGGTGAATTCTCCTTTCCTGGCCTCAGTTTCTTTGTTTATATGAGTGGTTACCATATCCCCCTTTCTAGTCTGTGAGCTCCCCAAGGACAGGAGCTATTAATTTTCATCTTTATAGACCCATCAGTGAGTATACTTTCTCACATTCAATAGGCTCTTAAATCCCGGTTGAACTGAATTATTGAAAATTCTCCCTTTAGTCCACATGTCCTACTGAGGTTCCATCATTTCATTACTTAAACAATGTGGTATGATGGAAAGATACAGCAGAAGATGTAGGTTCTACTTCCTAGAACCTTTCACTATTTAGCCACATCTCAGAATCATTGTGTCTACCTAGTGCCAAGTCACTTCACCCCCAAGCCCTGAGCCCCATTTTCCCCATCTTTAAAATGGGAGCAATAACATTTGCATTATCTTCCTCACAAAACTGATGTGATCAAAGTGTTTCATTAACCACAAAATATTATCGAAATGTAAGGTTTTTTTTTCATTTGTCTTGCATCGTCCCCAGGGGCAGCATCATGTAGTGGAAAGAGAGTTGGACCCAGAGTCAAGAAGAGATTGGTTCAAATCTTTTTTTTTTGGTTGTTGTTCAGTCATTTCAGTTATATCTGATTCTTTGTGACCCCCTTTGGGGTTTTCATGGCAAAGATACTGGAATGGTTTGCCATTTCCTTCTCCAGCTCATTTTGTAGATGAGGAAACTCAGGTAACAGGGTTAAGTGACTCACCGAGGGTCACACAACTAGTTAACATCAGAGGTTATATCTGAACTCAGAAAGGTGAGTCTTCCTGATTCCAGGCCTGGCACTCTCTCCACCGTGCCACCTAGCTGTTAGTTCAAATCCTACCTCACATTTATTGCTATGTAACCTCGGGCAAGGGACTTAACCTCTCTGAACCCAGCTTCCTTATTTGTAAAATGGGGCTAAAAATATCCATCTTACCTAATTCACAGGATTATTGTGAGGTTCAAAAGAGATCACATCAGTAAGACATTTTACAAGCCTTTAAGTACTCTGTTACTGATTCAACTGTATCAAAGGAGCTTTGATTTCTTCCATCAGTATGGTACACTTTCCACAGATGCAGATCATCACACCTTTATGTTCATGTGAGTTGCTGAGGCTAGCAAATTCATTCCCTGATGGCCAGTCTTGTAGGGAAAAGAAGCCCCTTTGCTCCTAGCTAGGCAAGCCCTTAGAATTCACATATCCCGTACATCATGGGGATCATTCCAGAGCAGTAGGACTTGTTATGACTTGTGTTCTACTGCCTTTGGTCAAGATAGCATATTCACCCCTTTGCCATGATCAGGCATCAGAGGAGGATTCTGGGGGAATGCCTCATTACCTCAGAACAGCCATTTCAACTTTATGAAGTATTGGTTTTCTGCATTGCACTTTCACAGCCAACTTCAGACTGAATAACTCTTTGGGAAGCTCTTTGGTATCAGTGACTGAGGATCATATACTGCAAATTCCCAAAAGGAGATGCTATAGGTATTCACTCATATTATGCAGTAACTAGTGGCATGCTTCTAATGGTCTTATTATGAATTTTGGGATGATGATAGTAGTGACAATAAATTAAAGGGAATTCCTCCTCCTCTTCCTCTTCTATTTTCTTCTCTTTCTCTTCTTCCTCCCTCTCCTCTTCTTTTACTTTCTTCTCCCCCTCTTCCTCCTCTTCCTCTTTCCTCCTCCTCTTTTTCTTCCTTTCCCCTCCTTCTTCTCCCTCCCTTTCTTCTCTTCTTCCTTCTCCCCTCCTCCTCATTTTCTTCCTTTCTCTCCTCCTCCTTCTTTTCCTTCTCCTCTCCTCTCTTCTTCCTTTCTTCTTCATCTCCTTCTTCTTCTTCTTCTTCATCTTCTTTCTTCTTCTTCTTCTTCTTCTTCTTCTTCTTTCTTCTTCTTCTTCTTCTTCTTCTTCTTCTTCTTCTTCTTCTTCTTCTTCTTCTTCTTCTTCTTCTTCTCTCTCTCTCTCTCTCTCTCTCTCTCCCCCCTCCATCTCATTACCAAACACAGAAGTTATCAAAGAACTTTTTCAGTCAACCTACTTTTTGAAAATAAGTACATAGTCATATCTGTGGTGTATTAAACCACAGGACCTACACTAACTTTTGTGAGTAAAGTAGTGTCGGTTTGATTTCTCTTTCATAATTTACTGTGATGTACTATTCACCAATCAATGCTGCCTTTTCCATTCTGGGAGAATCATGTTGTTGTGGTTTTTTTTTCCCTTCACTTCTGTATTTAATCACATTAACTGAAACCTTATCTTGAAATAACTGGTAACTGGACCCTGTCCTGCTAGCTTCAGTGATACAACCCCAAGCTGCCAGTTCACTGAAAGTGGAACACTTGGCCTTCACCTGCCATCTCCAATGTGCTTCCCCAACAATTTCTTAAATGTTATTCTAAACGTGAATACCAAGAAAGATTTCCATATACTCAGCAGAGTACAAAAAGAGCAATGCGTATGAAACCAAAAATCTCCATTTCATAATACTTTTTAAAGAATATAATAAAAGCTGCACATTACTTTCAAAGCTGTCCTGTTTGTGTGGGCTTCCTTCTAAACTCTATCTGCTCTCTTCTATGCATTTTAAGCCTGCTGATTTTTTTAAGTTGAAGAACAAAATTTGGAAACACAATGTTGATTTATTTCTTTGAATAAACAAGAAAGTACAAAAATGATTGAAGTTTTATATGTAACAATTTATCAAATTATAAAAAGAGGGGGATAAAAAAATCATAAAATTAATTTTGCCACATGCCAAAACAATTATCAAGTGTGTATTTGGAGATAATTCCATTAAGAAATGAGAGATGATACATACTTCTAAGAATACACTGTCTCATTGGATACATATGTCCAATGATGTTAAATCAATTAGCATAGAAAGCATTCCAGAAGTGACATTTACACTTTGCAATTCGATGAGACAACTGATAATTGTCACCTAAGAATTTTAATTATACTTGATGTCTGCATGACGGCAAAATGGAATAAAATATGCTATTTTTGTCGTCAGTAAACAGAATGTAAAACTGGGGAAGATATTTTTAATTTAATAAAGACAACAAAGAAATCAGACTTTATTGTGGAATTTGCATAATAATTCAGTAACTGAAAAAATTTGAGGGCCTTGTTTCACATATTAAAAAATTAATGGGTATATAGTATGTACACCTTGTCGCAGACACAAACAAGTTTTGGCATAAAATTAAATACCACAACTTAAGAGTAAGTTAAATGATTAATTCAAAATAATTAATTTTATGAAATTAAGACCCATTAACACTTAATTATTTACCATTTCATGCAGAGAAATAGGCAGCAAGTATGTTACACTTGTAACACAAATAGAAGCAAGTTGGCTTTATTCCTTTATTTGAATTGAGAGAAGAGTTAGTTATATTCTTTACCTGTCATCCCTTTTACCTGAGTGAGTATAAAATGATATGACACGGCTACAAAAATCAGGATATTTAACAGACACCTTTTCAAAATTAGCAAACTCAGCACATTCTTATAAGATGCAAGTACAAATAATTTTAATGTTGAAGACAAAGTAAAAAGTATGATTAAAAAAATTTGGAGCCATACAATTAACAACAGTACTAAGTGCTATGTGCAATTACAAAATTTCTTATTAGAAAATGAACTATCTTTCAATCAGGTTTGTCAGGAATGACATCAATGATCATCTGAAGTTTTTTTAAGTGAACATCAATGATCATCTGAAGTTTTTTTAAGTGAACTTCAATGAATATTTTCCTGAAATTTCCAGTAAATTAAATTGGATTCACAACCCATTTGCCATGTATTTTATGTCTCTGGCTGATGAATTGACAATGGATGAGAAAGAAAACTTAATATGTCAATAGATTTTGGACTATGAACATTAATTCAAAAATGGCAGCTTTATACATTTTTGGTTAAAAATTTTTAAATGAATTTCTATCTCTCAGCAAGAGAGCTTATAAAATTCCCTCACCATTTTTTACCACATATTTGCATAAATAAGCATTTTCATTCTATCCTTATTTTAAGTCATAATACGGAAGTAAACTCAATGTAGAGTCAAATTTAGTACTGTGTCTAGTGTTGGGACAAATGTTGCAAGCCTTTATTCGAATAAAAAGTCCAACATCAAAATTAAGTTTAATATATGATCTTCTAAGTTGTAACATATTTCTTTAGATAATGTCACTTATATCCAATAAAGTTTATAAAATCAATTTAAAATTGTAGTGATAGCAGCTAGAATTTGTATAGTACTTTGAGGTTTGCCAAGTGTTTTACAAATATTATCTCAATTTATCCTTACAACAACGCTAGGAGGTAGGTGCTATTATTGTCCCTATTTTATAGAAGAGGAAACTGAGGCAGACAGAGATTAAGTGACTTGCCCAAGGTCATGCAGCTAGTATGTTTCTGAGGCAAGACTGGAATTCAGGGCCCAATGTTCTATCCACTGTGCCTTGTAGGTAACAGTAAGCATACGAGATTACTTTTTTAATTCTTACAGAAAATGCTGCATAAATATTTGTAATTATTCCCTTATTTAGTTTTTAATTTTATATTTGTTTTCCTCCTTAATTATAGAAAGCATAAAATTTTATCCTTTATAATTATAATCCTATAATGCAAACTTTATTTTGGAGCTTTTGTAGGCAAAAGTTATCATTGTAGTTATAGTAAGTACTTCTTCAATAACTCTAAAGAGTATTTTAAGTAGTGCATTAAATTACCCTGAGGGTTCACAACACATTTTTATTATTGTTGCTGAAAGGAGTTTGAGGGAAAAAATGTCTGGAACCACCTAATGATGATCCCTGTAGTGCTTTCCAGCTCTATGATTCTCTCTTACTGTTCCAATCTCTCCCTGTTCAATTCACTTCAACAAAGAGTTCTTAGTCAGTTACAATGTGTAGACCTGTCCTAAATTCTTACTATAACTCTTTGTAACCTGGAAGTGAGCCAGCATTCACAAAATCTGTACCGATAGAATAGAAACTCTAGAAATTCCAATCTGGTTAAGCTTCAAGTACATCTCAGATGATAGAATGTGTCTTTGTGATAGGAGTACTGAATGAACTAAGGTAAAAAGCAATTCCCAAAAAAGTCACAATGAGTATATTGACCATCCACTGATAATAGATTTTTCCTGTTTTGGCCAAAACTACACATGAAAATATTCTATTAAAGGCATAGAGAATGGCTATCTGTACCAATGGAAAGAGTACTCACACTGATTTAAACATGGATCTTTAAAGTAGATGAGTACGCAAAGAATCATGAATTTCATCATATTATAGGCAGCATGGATTTGAACTGGGGACATGGGTTCAAATCCAACTTTACCACAGCAATCTCTTTGCTGTTGGGCTTGTCACTTCACCTGATATGGGAATGTTTTTTACCAATGAAGATATATCCCATCGATGACTTAGTAGACGAGTAATGAAGAGCTGCTGCATGATTTTCCAGGGTCTCTGAATTGGTATCAGAAACAGGATTTGAACCTAGGCCTTCTGGCTTCACAGCTCAACCCAATACCCACTATTTCATGATGCTTTTAAAAGATCCCTGAAGAAACAAAGTACAGAGGGCAAAGTATAAAGTGCAAAGAATAGTGTGCTACTCTGAAAGTGCTAGCAAGATAGATAATTATGGCAGGATACCCTACCTAAAGGAGATTACGGTGTAGTAAAGTCATTTAACCTTGTTTGCCTCAGTTTCCTCATCTGTAGAATGAACTGGAGAAGGAAATGGCAAACTACTCCAGTATCTTTGCCTAGGAAATCCCAAATGAAGTCACAAGGAGTTGGACATAACTGAAATGACTGCATAACAGCAACAAAATTCAGATCTGGGATTGTGCTCACAGCAATAAATGGCCCGGTATCATCCAAGAATGTTACAGACCAAGGGCAGATCACTCCTTTCATCAGCCTTTAAAATCCTGGTATAAATTACCCTACAAGGAACTTCAAGGGCACCTTCAAAAGAGACAAGAGGAGGAGGAGTTGCCACCAAGCATTATGGGAAAGCCAGAGAGATACATGAAGAGATGATGAAACAGGACTTCTTTTACATCTCAAAGAGAACATTGCATGACGTCAGCAGCTTGTCCATCTTGATCTGCCCAAGCAATGTGGTTGCATCTTCCCCTTGTGTGCCAGGCGTATGTCAGGGCATGTTTAAATGTGGGTTGGGCAACTACTTTCTCCATTTGCCTGCCCAACTGGAGAATTTTCCCAGCTAATGTTAGGTTTGAAGATACCATCCCCACAGTTACGGTCATGGTTGCCTAATTTATAGCCACTTGCATACATCAGAAGCTCTTTTAACTGGAGCCCTTCTTCCTTTGTAGCCTAATAATGGGTGGAGAGAAGCATTGTTTCAAGACACAATAAATAATAATACCAAGCACTTAAATAACCTTGTCCATCTTCAAAGGAGTTTACAAACACAGGCAAATTAAAACCCACATCAACCTCCTCCAGCCTTGGGAAAGATGCCTGAGCCACAGAGAAGTAAAAGAGAGCCACTCTCTGCCAGAGACCAGAGTTCCTACGGAATTGGAAAGAGTGCTAGATTTAGAGTCAGAGAATCTGGATTCAAATTTCAGTCGTGCTATGTGATGTGACATTGATTTCACCTCTCCTGGTTTTCCCCTCTGGGTAAGGAGAAGGTTGGACAAGTTGATCTCTAAGGTTTATTCTAGCTTTAAAGGACTCAGCTCCTAAGAGCTGGAACGTTCAGGCATACATAACAGGGACATGGGAAGCTCCTGGTTGTTTTTGTTTGGTTGGTTGTTTGGTTTTGTTCCTTTTTAATGATTTGGACTGAAAGTTCCAGTTAACTTCAGCCCTAGGCTCAGAGACTTATACCTCGACTTTCAGAGCTGGAAAGAGTCAGAAAGAACAACTAACTAGTTGAAGCACTGGTAACTGGCTGTTGACAGGACTCCTCTAAGTACAGGCCTGGGGCTCTTTTTAGCTAAGATAAACGAATGGGCCAGGACCTGTGAGTTGACTCATCTTATTAATGGGCTGCGATTGAACTACAGACAATGAGTCATTAGTTTTCCTGGTTTCCCCCCTACCCCCAACTCTTACAGGCACAGCTCCCATTGGGGCACCTCTCCTGATCAGTGTCTCTATTTAGCAACAGTACATCAATGTCCCCTCTCTCTCCAGCAAGCTACACTCCTCCTCCTCCTCTTCTTCCTTCTACCCCTTCCATTCCTACATCTCATCCCCTCAGGGCCAGACTCTCCCTTGCTTTCCCAGGTGACAATTACCTAACCATAGTACTAATAGGCCGAAAGGGGAAGGCTATGACAGCATTTAGGGTCCTCCTTCTGGTTCCCAGGCTTTATGTGTGCATTATTAAGAGACACTTTCTAGAAACAATAAATATTATATAAAACTGAATGTCATTTGGTCTTTCTATTGCATTATATTGGAAGCAATATGATACAATGAAAAGAACATGGGACTTGAAATCTAGAGGATTTGAGTTCAGATCTCAGCTATACCATTTATAACCTTGGTGGAAAATCATTTCATCTCTCTAGTCATTTTCTTCATCTGAAAAATTAGAGAGTTGGACCAGCTGATCCATAAGGTCCAATACAGCTATAAATCTATGATCCTATAAACTTGTGTATTTTAAATAAAATGATAAATGTGTAAACTAACATAGATGAGAGTGACATAAAAGTTCTCTGACTTAAAATGAATATGTGTGAGAGTGTATGTGTGTGTGTACCCAATGTCAAGAGCAAGAGTTCCTAACCTTTTTGTGACCGGGACCCCTTTGACAGTTTGTTGAAACCTATCAAACCCTTCTCAGAATAATATTTTAAATGCATAAAATAAAACGTATGAAATTACAAAAGAAATACATTATATTAAAGTACAGCTATCAAAAAATTAAAACAAAACAAGACAAAACAAAACAAAACAAAATCACAGTCCCCAGATTAAGATTTCCCTGGTTTCAACAGTGAGAATCATCAAAAAAATTATTTTCTAAGAGCAAGTCAAGTTAATTTAACAAGTTACCAAGCATTCATGAAGCGCTCATTATGTGCCAGGCACTGTGCTAAGTGCTGGAAATATAAAAATAAGTAAAAAGAGAGCCCTTGAGGAGTTTTCATTCCAATGGGCAAAGACAACTATAAAAGGAAAAAGAAAGGAAGAGGAAGAGGAAGAGGAAGAAAGTGGAAGAGACTCGGTTGGAGAAAAAAGTCCCTAGAGTCAGGAGCAGAGCCTGAAGAGGAATGAAGGAGTAAAAATGACTGGTCTGAGTGCTTACTTAAAAAGGAGATTCTGGAAGGAAGTGATCAATCAAAACAAAGGGCCACAGAGGCAGGAGGGTCTTTCAGTGAGAGAAGGCTGCTGGAGAAGGGTGGAGAAAGAAGCCTGGAGAGTCAGGAACAGAAAACAATACTAAAGATAACTTTTTCTCCCACCTCCACCAAAGCTGCTCTAGTCCAAAGCCCTCAGTTTCTCACATGGAGAAATTGAGGCTCCTCTGAAAGATGAGCTGACTCTCCCAAGGTAACCCAGCATATCAGTAGGGAAGCTGGAAGTTGAACCTTGGACTACAACCTTCCAAATCTCTCCAATAAATCTGCAAATTAGTGTTCCAATTTTATACACAAGTTCAAACTGACTAGGCTAAATCATGGAATCATATGGTTGTTGTCCTTCATGCTCAAAAAGGACCAAAATGACATCACTAGGTTGGGGTCAAGGTACTGTGTGTCCAGCATGTCCCGTGTTATACAATCAATTCCAAAGTTTTGACTTAGTGGTAGAAGGTGAGAAATCATCTAAGGCAATCCACTCATTTTACTGAGGAATCTCTGGTTAAATGACATATCCAATACTACATAGGTAGTAATTAAATCAGAATTTGAATTTAGATCCTCTAATGTCATAATTATTCTTTTTCAGGTATAAGTTAAATTAATGATCTTAAAATGCAGTGGGCTGTCTCGCAAGTAGATTCTTACCTATAAGATGCATTGTAGCAGGGATTTTTGTTCGTATGTGGGTTTGACTAGTTGACTAATGTGGTCCCTTCCAACTCTGAGATTTCAGGATTCTGGGATATGGCCCTCAGTTCTAACCTATGACCCCTATGATTGGGATACCATATCTCTGGAAATAAAACCCTGACTCTTCATGACCAACCTAGTGGTTCTGTATCTTCCTCACAGGAAGGCTGTAGTCCTTCTCTGCTCCCCAGTTTGTGAAGCTTCAGATGACAACATGGGTGACCCTAACACCAGCCTGTGGCAGGCTCCATCCCTAGCTGAGATCAAGGGAACATTTCATAGACTTAATCTCCCTGTTCTTCTCTATGTACGTCAGAAATCAGTATCACTCCAGGTCAGTCAGACACCACAGGTTATGTTTCTGTAAAAATTGGTTTCAAGTCATTTTAACAGTGTTTTCAGGTTGGTTACCCCCATTGTAGCCTATGTGAGATAATAACCCCTCTCTTAAACTATCCCATTTTTCTTATACCAACTTCTAGGGCAATCAGTCGATGAATAAACATTTATTAAGCACCTACTATGTCTCAAGCATTGTGCTAAGCTCCAAATAAAATGTTCTGATATTTCCTCATTAGTTACTAAAATTGCAAAATAAATTTATTAATCAATTTGTTCTATCTCCATTCCAGTTTATTAAATAATATTTTAAAACAAACTGGAAAAACCTGTTTTCCTATGTTTATTAATCTCTCTATAGATGTAAATTTAGATATAGAAATAGCTATAAGGGGCAGCTAGGTGGCGTAGTGAATAGATCTCTGGCCTTGGAGTCAGGAGGGTCTGAGTTCAAATCCAGCCTCAGACACTTAACACTTACTAGCTGTGCGACCCTGGGCAAGTCACTTAACCCCAATCGCCTCACCAAAAAAGAAAAAGAAAAAAAGAAAGGAATAGTTATATACGTAGATGTAGACATGGACATATACATAGACAAAGACAAAGATATAGATTAAAATATAGATATAGATTTGTAATAGGATAGGCTATATCCTAATCTCCTAGTCTTAAATAAATTTTGAGATTAAAGACAATATAATTTAACATTATAGCAAATAATAGAACAAAGACATAAAAAAGTATTTATAATTCATCAAGCGTGAGAAGGATCACAGCCAAAGTAACCTTTAACCCACTACTCCTGTTGCCCTTGACTCCTCCTTTCTGGAAACACAAACACATCAGTCAACTCTCTTAGAATGCTACTTAAAGTCTCTCCTCAAGAAATCTCTTCATCTTATTTCTTTGCAAAATAAGAATTTGAACAGTTCTCTCAGGAAAGAAGTTATCTTAATCATTCCTCTGTTCTCTCACAGTCTCTCTCTCTTTCTCTCTCTCTCTCTCTCTCTCTCTCTCTCTCTTTCTCTCTCTCTCTCTCTCCAGACATAGCTAAAATTCTCTAAAGAGTGACAGTTTAACTGTCATTCCCTGAGTTTTCATTCACTTTTAAAAATATACTAACAGTATCCACAATCTCTTTGGGAGAAGCCATTGAGGCTGATGTTACAACATCAAGTTAGTTTGAACCTCATCAATACAACAAGTTTGTAAACTGGAAAACCCGTCAGCTAAAATGGCAGTTCCAAGGACTGCAGTCTCCAATAGCACCCCATAAGTGTGAAAATGCCAAAGGACCTGTATTTTCATAGAATCAAAAATGTCCTGGCCTAGAGCAGAACTCAGAGGCCATCTGGTGCAACTCCTAGCTGACTTATCAATTTCCTCTACAGTATCTCTGAGATATTGTATGAGATCTTCCAACCTGCGCTTAAAAGATCTCTAGTGAAGAGGAACTCCCTATGCACTAACACAAACCATTTTTTTGTTCCCATTGTTACAAAGAACTTACTTCTATTGAATTGAAATCTTTTTCTCTGCAACTTCCACCCATTGCTTCTAGTGATTCTGCCTACTGGACACATACAAAACAAGTCTTCATCCCTCTCTCACGTGACAACATTTTATGTTTTTAAATACAGGTACTGGGGCTCTGGGAAGTTTTCCCCTCTCCAAGCTCCTTTTACCAGAAAAGTATATGAGGTGATCTTTGAGGGCTCATGAATGATAGCGGTACCACAGCAGTGAAGATTCCAAAACAGAGCAAATAAGTGTTTCAAAATACAGAACAGTGTTTGAATTCTACTCCCAGAATTTGACTCCCTAGTCAAAAGGGTTTCTGAGAGTTTAGAAGGAGAAAAGTTGTCCATAACAAAATAATATGGGTTTACCAAACACAGGTCATGCTAGGCTAACTTTATTTTCTAATTTAGATAGCTTGTTAGACTAGTAGAATAGGAAAATGCTATAGATATAAAATATCTGCATTTCGAGAGTAAATACTTGACTTTTTTTTTTCAAAATCTCCTTGTGTCAATTTGAAAAGACAAGTTAGAAGGAAAACCTCTACCTGAAAATTTCCAAAACTTGATGATGTAACACCAGCTTCAAAAACCTCTCCCAAAGAGACTATAGTTACTGTTAGTATATCTTTTCTAATATTACATTAGATTTAATACATACTTTTTTTATTTTTTATACTCTGCATTTTATTTTTTTTAGTATTTTTTAACTAATTTATTTTTTATTTATCAACAATCACTTCCATAGTCTTTTGAGTTTTAAATTTTTCTCCCCCTCCCTCCCCACCTCCTTCCCCAAGGTGGCACACAATCTGATATAGGCTATATATATATATATATATATATACATTCCTATTAACCATATTTTCACATTAGTGATGTTGTAAGTAAGAATTAGAACCCATAGGAGGAACCACCAGAAAGAGGAAACAAAACACAACAGAAGAAGAAAAAATAGCAAATAGTATGCTTCGATCTGCATTCAAACTCCATAGTTCCTTCTTCGGATGTAGGTAGCATTTTCCATCCTGAGGCCTTTGGAGATGTCTTAGATCCTTGTATTGCTGAGAAGGGTTAAGTATCAATATTAGTCATCGTACAACATGGCTGTTACTGCGTACAACGTTCTCCTGGTTCTGCTCACTTCACTCATCAGACCATACAAGTCTTTCCAGGTTTTTCTGAAGTCTGCCTGTTCATCATTTCTTATAGCACAATAGTATTCCATTACATTCATATACCACAACTTGTACAGCCATTCCCCATTTGATGGGGAATTTCCGATTCTTTGCCACCACAAAAAGAGCGGCTATAAATATTTTTGTACATTCCCATTTGTACGATCTCTTTGGGATGTGTTAGTATATCTTTAAGAGTTAAAGGACTCTTTCTAGAACTGGATAACAGTTACAATTATTTACATTTAGAAACTGTTTAGCTGACCAGATTCAAGGAGTGATGATTAATGAATCAATGTCAACTTAGGGGAAGATCTCAGTGGAGTTTAGCCAGGTTTTCTCTGTGACCAAATTCCATTCAATATTTTTTAGTCATTTAAGGATTGAAGGAATAGATGACATGCTTACCAAATTTGCAAATGGAATGAATCTGGGAGGAAGAGATAATATTGTAGAGGAAAGAGTCAAGATGCAAAAAGATGTTGATGGGCTACAATGATAGGCAAAATTTAATAACACAAAATGCAATTGAGATAATCAATTGACAAGCATTTCCAAGATCTTCCTATGTGTCAGTTACTGTGCTAATTGTTGTGGATACCAAAATAAATGAATAAATAAATAAACAAATGAATAAGTGAATAAATAAATTAATTAATAATACTTTTAAGGAGCTTGGATTCTAATGGGGAAAACAACATATGCACAAATAAGTCTATACCAGATACATACAGGATGGATGGAGAATAGCTGTAGAAGGGAAGGCACTAGCAGCTGGAGGGATGGGGAGAGCCTACTGGTAGAAGGTAGAATTTGAGGGAAACAAGGGGCTCTAAAAGGCAAGAATTATGGAGAGAGAACATTTCAAATATAGGAGGCAATCAGTTCAAAGACATAGAGAAAGGAGATAGAACATCATTTTTGAGGAACAGCAAGTAAGACAATATGTCTGGAACACAGATTATAGAGAGGAAAGTAATATAAAAAACCTTCCCTCTGATATTACCCTCAATTTGCATTGCATGTATATTGCAAATGTACAGTTTTGGGCATGATGTTTCCCCCATTAAAATGAAAAGGCAGGGCCATTTAATCTAGTCTCCACCTAAACATCCCATGTAGAACGTGTCCGAAATCAGAGGACCTGAATTGAAATCCTGGCTCTTTTATGTGGGCAAGTGAGATAGTAAGTAAACAAGCATCTATTAAGCATCTACTACATACAAAGCACTGTGCTAAGCATTGGAGAAATAAAGGCAAAAAAATTGTCCTTGCATTCAAGGAACTCAAAGTCGAATGGGAGACAACAACATTGCAGCTATGTGCAAGCAAGACATCGATGGAATAAATGGAGGAAAGTTACGGAGGGAAGGCACCAAGATTAAGGAGGCCTTGGAAAAGTTTTGGGAACTTCAGATGAGATTTGAAAGAAGTCAAGGGAAGCCAAGAGGAAGAAAGGAGAAAGGATAGAGTTCCAGGCATGGGGATCAGTCAGTGAAAATCCTAAGGGTTCTTAATCTTTTTTGTGTCGCAGACCCCTTTGGCAGTTAGGTAAGCCTATGGTCCCTTCAGAATTACCTTTTTAAATGCAGAAAACAAAATACATAGAATTATAAGTAACCCTTTTTTATTGAAATATAATTATCTATCTATCTATCTATCTTGTCTAATCAAGTGCATGGTTACCAGGTTAAGAAATTCTTGACTATATGATTTCAGGACTATGTAAAGAAAAACCTTCCATCAATTAAAGTCCTCAAAAAGTAAAATGGGCTAAATAGGGGCTGGGTCCTCCAGGAATGGAAGCCTTCAGGCAAAATGTGGATGGCCATTTCTAATTCTAGGACAAGTTGAATTAGATGTCCTCTGAAGGTACTTCCATCTCGGAGATTCTAGGATGAACTGAAATATGATTATAGGACTTAATATATGCAAAGATCTATGTGGAAACACTCTCTTTGGATTCTTAGGAAGAAAAATCAGCAAGTGAACCATTCTAGATTCCTAGAGGAATGGTTCTAGATAGAAAAGGGGAAGAGTAAGAGTAGCTAGATGATAAGTGGCTTGGCTTCACATTAAGCTTGTGATGCACTGTTTTCTTAAGCGAGGTAAACCTTTGGATTGCAAAATGACTTCAAAACAGGCTTTCTGAATTCTTTTAAGACTACGCCCTAGACATTCCACAGGCAACATGGAGATGTCAAATACAAGCTCATGGTGACAATGACCACAGATGTGTGTGAACAGCATTCTTGAACAGACCATGTCCCTTTTTACCCTCCTCTTCATACTTTTTTCTATCTCTAGCATTTAGTAAGTGCTAGATAAATTTTAGCTGCTGTTGCTGCCGCTGACATTGTTGTTGTTGTTATATACCATAAACTGAGTAGAACATGGACCAGGGATCAGAACATGGTTTGGACGGCATCACTTTGCAACACCACCCCTGCAAGATCTTGCAATAAGCAACAAGCTGAACTGGAAATTTTGCTGTTTGGAGTCAGGACAGACCTGGGTTAAAATCCTGTCTCTGCCACAGATATGGTTGACCTTGGGCAAATGGCTTTTACCTCCTTGAGCTCCAGTTTCCTCTACAATGGCTATAATGAAACCTATAGTACTTACCTCACTAGATTGCCCTGAGGATCAAAGGAGCTAATAAATATGAAGCATTTTGTAAACCTTAAAGTTCTACATAATTATCGGTTATTATGTTTAGCAATAATAGTATATATGCTGAAGGATCCCAGATGCAGACGGTTAGATTTGCTATAAGGTTAAATAATCAATCCCCCTAGACTTTGTAGAGCAGCTAGGTGGTGCGGTGGATAGAGTGCTAGGCCTGGAGTTGGGAAGACCTGAGTTCAAATGTGGCCTCAGACAATTACTAGCTATTTGACCCTGGGTGAGTCACTTAACCTTGTTTGCCTCAGTTCCTCATCTGTAAAATGAGCTGGAGAAGGAAGTGGCAAACTACTCCAGTATCTTTGCCAAGAAAACTCCAAATGGGGTCACAAAGAATCAGACACATCCAAAACAATTGAACAACAACAATTATATTTTGCAGGCTCTGTGCCTGTTTGTCATATTCCCCATGACATCCCTCTATACTTAGGAGATAGTTATAGTCCTGGTTCCTTACAATATCAACGAGTTTGCAAACCACAATGGCATTGCAAGTTCAATATGCCCCAAAATACCTATGGAGATATTCCACCATGGTTAGGATAGAAAGATACCGTAACGACTAGGTGTGACACCAAGAAGACCAAAGGTGATGTTGAACTGGTTTTCTGCAAGTGACCTCTTCTCCATCCCATCTCAGAGAACTTTATGCATACTTCATTTGCTTTGAATGTTTCAATACAAGGATGAGTTCATCCATTTGAATACAATCTATTTCTTGAAGGGATCTTTCATAGTGAGAAGTGGGCTGGCCTTGGACTCAAAAGACCTGGGTTCAGATCTTGTTTGGGGGGCAAGTCTCTTCACTCTTTTGAGGCCTGATTTTCTCAGTGGTAAAATGGGAACAATAGTCTTTCCCCTATCTATATTCTAGGATAAGGTTGATGTAGAGAGAGTGCTTTGCAGGATAGAAGGGATAGAGGGAACATCAGAGGCCATGTAGAGCAGCAAGGACCAGTACAGGAATATCCCCAGTCTTCTTGGCAGACCTCCAATGAGCGGAGACCTACTGCCTCCCCAGGCAACCATTTCTGAATAGTTCTAATTGTTATGACCAGTAGGTCCTTATCCAATAAATATCTGATGACTGGTGAATGTCAGTGGAGTAAAGATGAGGGTGTAACTACCAGACCTATGCTGTTGTCTGTATTTTTACCATCTTCCTTTTGAACAAAACCCCACCCTTCCATCCTGTTTGTTTTGTTTTGTTTTTCATTTCTTTACTTTGAACTTAACAAACACCAAATCAAATGAACATTTTCATATACGTTGTAGAACAGAAGAACAGAAGAGGATTTTATGTAAAGCTCTGAATCTCTACTTATAGAACTTAATTTTCTTTTAAAGTAAATAAAAATTAAACATGTAACTTTCAAAGTTGTGTTGCTTGTCTATGATTCTTTCCAACCTTCCCACCATTTCCTCTATTTTTTTTGGTAGTGGAGAGGGGAGTGAGACCACTATTCCTTTCCCTTTTTCCTTCCCCCACCCCGAAAAAAGTTTTTAAAAAAAAACCTTCTTTAGCAAATACGAACGGTCAAAAAAACATAAAATTTTACATTGGCCATGTCTAAAAATGAAAATCTCATTCTGTATCTCTCTGTGAGGAGGTGAGTGGGCCCTCATTTTTGGTAATCCAGAGTTCATGAGCTCCAAGGCACTTCTAGAATTGTCTGGGGGCCATATGTAAAAAGGATTTTTATGACATTTTATTTTGTACTCCCTCTAATGCATTTACTATGCAATTTTCTATATAATAGTCATCTCTGGTTGTATTTTATTTCCTTGCTAGATTATAGTCACTATAAAGACTGGGGTCATGTCCTATCTAAATTTTGTACCTTTGCTTGCGTCTAGATACATTATAAATAATGGGGAGCTTGATAAATGTTTGTTGAATGAATTAATGAATTGGGTATAAATGTTGCCTATGGTCATTAACAAGAGCTCTCAGCTTCCCTTTCTGGAAAAAAAAATGATCCTCCAACTCACTTATCAAACATAGGTGCTTTTATATATTTTACTCTCTCAAGCTTTATAAATCCTTTTGAAGACAGAGAAACGCTTACTACGGTTATTAAAATTATGATGGTCTCAAATAATCTTCTTCTACAAAGTAGTCAAGGAATAAAGTATTAAGGGCCAGTACACTAAAGAACTTTCTGATGTGAGCATGCCTGCAAATGAGGCAATGTTCCTTATTGTGGCCAGCCCTGGAAAGGCCTGTCACTTCCATCAAATCTGGAAAAGGTAAAAGAATGGAGAAGGCCCACTTCCACACTGTCAATTATTTTGTTTGATCTGTGTCTTCTTTCTTCAGCTAAATTGCTTTACCAAAGCTTACAGAAAGTGAGCCTGGAGAAGAGAATTGGAGGAGACGTGATCTTTCAAGGGTCGTCACATGGAGAGAGGAATTCTGTTTGGTCCCAGAGGACAGAAGTAGAAACAATGAATTGTTGTTGTTGAGTCATTTCATTCATGTATGACTCTTTGTGACCCAATTTGGAGTCTTCTTGGCAAAGATGCTGGAGAGGTTTGCCCCCTAGCTCATTTTACATATGATAAAACTGAGGCAAACAGGGTTCAGTGACTTGCCCAGGGTCACACAGCTACGTAAGTGTCTGAGGCCGTATTTGAACTCAAGATGAGTCCTCCTTACCCTAAACTCAGTGCTCTATCCACAAGTCATTAACCTGTCTAGGCCTCATTTTACACATTTATGAAATGAGGATGTTAGACTAGATGACCTCTAAGGCCCCTTCCAACGCTACATCATCCTGTGAACCTGATAGAATTGTCCTGTCTTTCTTTTAAAGAAAGGCTGCTAGGTGGTGCAGTGGTTAGAGGATGGGATGTGGAGTCAGGAAGACCTGAGTTAAGACCTTACTGTAGACATTTACTAGGTAAGTAATACCGAGTGACTCCCTTAACCTCAGTTTACCTTAATCCTCATCTATCAAATGGAGATAATGATAGCACTAACCCACAGGGTTGTTATGAGGATCAAATGAGGTAATGCTTTTAAAAGCACTTAGCACTATGCCTGACACATAAAGTGCTTAATAAATGTTTATTTCCTTCCTTATTCCCCTCTTCTCCCCTAGATGACTGGTCTAGTTATAAGTAAATTTGTTGTTGTCTAGTCATATCGAACTCTTCATGACCCCATTCAGGAATTTTCTTGGCGAAGATACTGGAGTGGTTTGCCATTTTCTTCTCCATCTCATTTTACAGAGGAGGAAACTGAGGCAAACAAGGTTAAGTGACTTGCCCAGGGTCACACAGCTAGTAAGTATCTGAGAACAGATTTAAACTCAGGAAGATGAGTTTTCCTGAATTCAGATTCAGTTCTCTATCTACTGCCCCATCTACCTGCCCTGTAAGTAAATATTTTATCTCAACACACTTAAGAAGACAATTTTTATTTGATTGGAAACAAACAAATATCATCCTCTGTTGTCTCCAGACTTAGTCAGGGAATAAGGGTTCTAATCCCATTTCTCCCATTAACTAGTCACGTGATCTTGGATTGGCTAAATCCCTGAACTTCAGTTTCCTAATCAGAAAAATGGAATAATAATACCTGTTCTGCTTCCCTTATATATCAAAGGACCATAGATTTAAAGTTAGAAGGAACCTCAGAGACCATCTAATCCAATCCCCTCATTGTATGGATCAGGAAACTGAGCCCCAGCGAGGCTAAGCGATGGGATTATAGGATCATAGATCTGTAACTAAAAGGGACCTCAGAGGGGACCAAATAAGATAATGCATCTAAAGCAGAATGCTACATAAATAAATGCACACCATTATAAAAGTGAACTCTTATTGTTATGCTTAATAAGAATATTTAATAGTAGGAATAATTAGATCTTGTCCTAGTCTAAGCGGTGGGGAATAAAAGAATAGTTATAGTGTGTTTTAAATAGAGATGGATCCTCGTTAATTTCTTTTCTTTTTATTTAAAACCAAATAACTTCTCATTCATTTGTGTCTAAGGTGTTAATAAGAAGGTTTGGCTTCCTGGAAAGGGGTTGGCTTTTTTTTCCTGTAGCTCACAGTGTTGAAGACCACGTTTGTGATTACCAAGAATAGCTCTAAGAGCATTAAAGAGTTGGGGTGTTAGGTATCTTGTAACCCTTTCCTGAAAGAGGTAAAGCTTGCTTTTCTGCAGCCCAGGGAGCAGGGGGTGGAGGTAGCCAGGCTGTCTGCCTCAAAACGAGGCACCTTTGGAAAGCCTCACTTGGAAAATCCAGGGAGGAGGATCACAATTCTGCTCGAGCTCTTTGATCTCAAGGAAAGCCCAACCTTTGCCCGCTGCCTTAACTCTCCAATCGCTTTTTATTGTGAGGGGAATCAATCATAACAGGTCGTGTTTAAGCTCACAGTTGCGCTAAAGTCTGGTGAGATAAACTCTTGCCACTCCAAAAAACAAACACACACACACACACACAGAGCTTGGCAGGTCCCTAGAAGGAATGGATGGTATCACTCAAACAAGGTCCTAACTCCCAGCTGGTGATTTAGAAAAAAAAGAAAGAAAAAAAAAAAAGACCCTGAGGTCTGAGTCTCCTGACTGGTCTCTTTCTGAAGGCTACAATCTCTTAGCACCAGATGTCAGCTTCCCTTGAAGTAAGGAAGAAGTAAATAAAACAATCACCATATGGGTGTCCCATTATGCAAATTGGAAGCAGTAGGAGACATGCCAACTGCATAAGGCCCCAGAGAACCTGAGCTCATTATTAGTACTGGGCTAGGGGGTGGAGGTGGGGTTGGGGGGAGGAGACTGGGGAGAGGGTGTGAGGGGACAGAGGGAGTCACACTGGGATGCATTGTCTCTAGGACTCAGGCAGGAGGCCAGCAGGCAGAAGAGCTGATGCCGGCAGCTGGGGCTAGGTCTATACTGGCCAGTCCAGGCCCAAGCAGCCTTCATGAGACCCCAGGCCTGCAGCAGCACACTTCCCACACAGCTGCAGCACCCCTGCATGATTGCATCGCCTTTCAGGTGACAAGAGGCCTGCAGCAAACCTGCCTTCAAAGCAAAATTATGTCTCCCAACTTCCTGCCACTTTGGGGCTTTCGGTAAGGTTCAAGAAAAGATAAAATTAGAAGTCTGGGTTCCTTCTTTCTTCTTCACATGCTGTTGGACTCCTGCAAATACCAGTCTGTTGATTGAGGTGTACAATATATACCAGAAATAGTCCTAGTGTGGTAGTCAAAAGCTCTAGGTTCAAAACCTGCCTTTGCCACTAACAGCTGTGTGACATTGAGTCCCTTCATTTTTCTAGGCCTCATCTATAAAAGAAGTGACTTAGATTCCATAGTGTCTGGGGTCCCTTCCAGCTTTAATGTTCAATGAGTCTGTGAGTCAATGATATCAGGTCAGGGACAGACTTAGGCAAAATGGTGAGCTCCTGTCTTCGGTGCCCAATTCCTCTCTCTCTCTTTTTATACCTTCACTTCCACCCTCAGTTCTTCCAGTATCCTTATGCTCTGCCTACCGCCTTGCTTTTTTCTCAACCTCCATCCATACAAGATTTCATGAAATGTCCCAATAGACTCATTCACACTGAGGCAGAGGTAATAATAATTCTCCACAAAAGTCATCCTACTCTGAAGCTTGCTGCTGTGGACGCTGGGTTCACAGAATTTTACCATTTAGAACTAGAAGGGACCTTAGAGAACATAGAGTCCAACCCTCTCATTTTACAGAGGAAGAAACAAAGGCACAGAATGGTGATGTGATTTACCCAAAGTCATTCCAGCAATAAAACTATTGAGATGGGAACTGATATCTATCTGATTCCAATCCTGGGTACTTTCCACGTAATGATCAAAACTATAGTGAAGGAACCTGTTGACATAAATAGCATTAATATTCAGATTCTGTGAAAGGATATACTAGGGAGAATAATATCCAACAGGCATGTATTAAGTTCTTATAATGTACAAGGTTCTATGCTAGGCACAGCAGAAACAACAAGGGTGAAAAAATAATCCCTGCCCTTAAGATACAGAATCTAATTACTAGAAACAGAGCTGAAAAAGAAAGTAGAAACCAAGTACAACCCAATTATTTTATCAATGGGGAAATGGAGGCCCATAAAGTTGAAGTGATTCACTTAATGCCGCATCTCTAGTTAATGGCAGTCAGGATTAATCATAGACAACAGGAACTCAACAGTGAGAAGCCATAGTTTAAGACTTTCTTCCAGAGTGTCCCCAGAAATTGTCGTCCAGCCTTCCATTGAGATTGTCCAGTAAAGGGAAATGTGCTCATAGCTCAAATGGCCCATTCCACTTGTGGATCGCGCCCATTAATAGGAAATTTTTCTGCCTCTCTGAAATTCAACCCATTGTTCCTGGTTTTCCTTTCTCAGGTAAAATAATATAAATGTAATTCTAGTTCCATGTCAGTTCCTCCAATATAAGGTATCTAGGTGGTAAAGTCAATAGAGTGTTGGATTTGGGGGCAGGAAGACCTGAGTTCCTCAGATTCTTACTTGTGTGATCTTTGGAAGGTGACTTAACCTTTCTGCCTCAGTTTTTTCATCTGTAAACTAAGGACAATAATAGCACCTGCCTCATAGGATTGCTGTGAAGATAAAATGACATGTTTGCAAAATGCTTTGCAAACTTTAAAGAGCTGCATAAATGCTAGTTGTTGTTGTTGTTGTTATGCTATTACTGTTGTTGTTCTTGGAGATGGCTATTATATTTCTCCGAAGCATTCTCTTGGGGTGTACAAGTATTCAGGGAAGATTAGTATCTCTGGTGTGAAGGCTACCAAGCATTTGAGAGGGGGTGCTGCTTTCCACCTTCGGTGTCCCCCTCACCACCCAACTCTCGCCTGTGACTCTAAGAAGTTATAGCACAGAGGCCACACCCTGGTAAATCATTTTGACAGACGAACTGAACCAGGTTGAGGGTAACTGACAGGCCTCCAACCCATTGATGAGTTGGGGGGGGTGTCCACTCCAAGTACATGAAGGCTTTCCTGGTTGAATAGATGGACGTGAACAATTTGCTCCAACAGGAAATAAAGGTGAAGGAAGCAGGCTCTGTGAAGCACTTAGAGCTTGGTCAGACATCAGAGATGCCGAGGTTGTCCACTGCATCTTGAGCCATCACCTGTCACCTTGATTTTTGTCTTGCTGCTGGACTTTGATGACTCTGGGAGAGTGAGGCTGATGTATCTTGAGACTCTGCCTCTCTTAAATTCAACTTATGCTTAAGTCATCATTCATACCATTTTACTTACCTCAAAGTCCTGAAGCAGCAGTTGAGGATATCCTGGGAGTTTACTCACAACCCTGCACGCAGGTTGCCCAGGGCATAGGGTCATCTTTTCACTGGACTGGACCAGCAGTAGGATTTGGCAGCTCACTGATGTCTAAGCAGCATTTTTGAAGGATCACACTGCTCACCTCCTGACATGAAGAAGGGGCTAGAAAGATGCCCTAAAAATCATCTGCTTCACCTGATTTAACCTGGCTGGCTTACTGCAGCAGGCAGGTATTGTACTCTGTAGTCAAAAGACAAAAAAAGTTGTACAAAAATTTTTATGAAGACAGTTCCACTCACCATTGGTACATGGAATGTGTACACATTTATGGACAACATAAAATCCAATAGAACTGAAAGATGAACAGCTCTTGTTGAGAGAGAATTCAACAGGTATCATGTCCAAATAGCAGCCCTAAGTTAATTAAACAAGGTTGGCAAATGACGGCCAGCTTACCAAAATCAGAGCTGGATACACATTTTTCTGGAATGGTCATCATGATGAGGAACACTGTGAAGGTAGTATAGGTTTCACAATCAAAACTAATCTAGTCAACAAGCTTGTATGCCTCCCAAAAGGAGTGAATGACAGGCTCATGACAATGAGATTGCCACTTTCAGGAAAGTTCCATGCCACCATCATCAGTGTATGTATGCTCTCACCATCATGAACCCTGATGAGGTCAAAGAAAAAATTTATGAAGACCTAGAGATCCTCATCAATGTGACAAAAGAGAACAAGTTTGGAATTCTAGGAGACTTTAATGCCAGAGTATGCACAAGCTATCAGACATGGCAGGGAGTCCTTGGAAGGAATAGACTCAGAAACAGCAATAATAACAGTCAGTTCCTACTGAAGACATGTGTGTCTCAGGACCTCCTCATCACCAACACTGTCTTCCATTTACCTAAACGCAATAAAACTTTGTAGATTCATCCTTGCAGGAAACATTGGCATTTAGTGGACTATGTCATTGTAAGGAGAAGAGGCAGACAGGCTGTGAGGGTGATGAAGGCTGTGTGGTGCAGAGTGCTGGAATAATAATGGATTTGCTCTCTCTGAGCTAAACATTAGCACTCAACAAAAGCAGCAGCCCCAAGGCAAGATGACTACCAGAAGACTTAATGTCAACAAATTAGAGCACTTCTTCATGGGTGAACAGTTTGTTGCTAATTTGGCAGAAAAGCTGCACCAACACACAGTTGGCAATAGTGGATGAATAAAGGAGAGGGCACCCTTCAGAGATCTGGTATATCTCACTGTATTTACTCATGTACACCAGAACACTCACAAACATCAAGTTTGGTTTGATGAAGATGATGGGGAAATTCAGAAGCTGCTAAATGAAAAAACAAGAACTCTACAGGGTTTATTAACAGGATAGTTCATCTGTCTCTAAGAAAACATTATTTAACTCTTTAAAAAGTAAAGTATAAATGAAGCTTAGAGAGATTTGGGATTCTTGGCTCAGTAATAAGGCAGATGAAATTAAGTTTTACATTAATAGTAACAACATAAAGTGCTTTTATGATGTCTTGAAGGTTATTTATAGGCCAAAGACCTATGGTGCAACTCAACTATTCAGTGCTAATGGAGTCATATTGGTTAGTGATAAGGACACGTTCCTAGACGGAGCACCTCCATAGTGTTTTCAACAGATCATCATCAGCCAATGCTGAAGCCATTGACCATATACCTCAGGTTGAAGTCAATCCTTCTCTAGCCAAACTTCCAACCAAAGAAGAAATTTTAAATACCATTAGGCTCTTCTCATACGGTAAAGGCCCTGGTGCTGATTTTATTCCTGCTGAGATTTACAAGGCAGGGAATCCAATGCTCATACAAAATCTGATAGAAAGCTTCCAGGTTATATGAAAAGAATAGGTTATCCCCCAGGAATTCAAGGATACCTCCACTGTCCATCTCTATAAAGGAAAATAAAATAGGTTATAATGTGACAATCACAGGGTGTTCTCTCTCTTAGTCATTGTCACAAAGTCCTATTTAGTATACTTTAATAGGCTAATCCTTCACTTGGAAGATGGTCATACACCCAAGAGCCAGTGTGGCTTCAGAAAGGGCTGAGGAATGGTTGATATGGTATTTACTGCCTGACAACTCCAGGAGAAATGCCAGGAGCATAACAGAGGTCTGTACATAATGTTCATCAATCTGACCAAGGCTTTTGATACTGTCAGTCATGAGGGCTTGTGCAAGATCATGGCAAATTTTGGTGGCCTGAAAAAGTTCACCAGTTTCATACACCATTTCCATGATGGCATGTTTGTGTGGGTTCTGGTTAATGGAGGATGCTTTTGTGCTTTCCCCACCACCAGTGGAGTGAAGCAGGGCAGTGTGCTTGGTCCCATGCCTTCAACAAAGATGAAAATTGTATCAAGGTTAACTACCACACTGATGGTAAATTATTTAACTTGAAAAGGCTCCAACCCAAGACTAAAGTGGAGGAGAGTTGGTGTGCAACTCTTTGTTCACAGATGATTATGCACTCAGTGTAGCTTCTGAGGCTTTGAAGCAACAGAGTATGGATCAATTCACTGCTGTTTGGGCTCATTTTGCAGTGCCAGCACTGCGCCATCCATGTGTGGAACCATTGGTTATAGTAAATGGAGAAATTTTTAATGTCATGGATAAGTTCACTTACCTTGGCAATATAGTTTCCAAGGATGTTCACATAGATGATGAGGTTGATGTAAACATTTCCAGAACTAGTTCAGTGTTTGGGAGGTATCAAAGGAAAGTGTGGGAGAGAAGCAGTATTAGGCTGCCTACCAAACTGAAGGTAGAGGGAAGGGGCAGAGAGGAGGTTAGAGAAAAAAAATAATGAATGAGTTCAGTTTTGGATATATTGAATTTAAGATGTCTATTGGAAATTCAGTTTGAGATGTCTGAAAGGCAGATGGAAATGCAAGGCTTGGGGTTAGCAGAAAGGTTAGGGCCAAACAGGTAGAGCTGAAAATCATCTGCACCATAGAGGTGGTAATTAAGTTCATGAAAGCTGATGAAATCACTAAGTGAAGAGGAAAAAGAGAAAACGTCCCAGTACAGATCCCTATGGGAAATAAATTGTTCTCCTGACTCTGCTCACTTTACTCTGCATCAGTCCATACAAGTCTTCCAAGTTTTCTCTGAAACTGTACATTTCATCACTTCTTAGAGCAAAATGATATTCAATTATATTCATATAGGATGCTATGTTTAACCATTCCCAAATTGATAAGCACCTACTTAGTTTCCAAGTCTTGGGGGAAAAAGAACTACTATAAATCTTTTTGTACGTGTAAATCCTTTTCACCTTTTTTTTTATCTCTTTGTGTTAGAGGCCTTATATGGGTATTGCTGTGTGAAAGGATGTGCGCAATTTAGTAATGAGGGGCATAGAGTTCCAAATTGCTTTCCAGAATTCTGATCATTGTAATGATCAACTATGATTCCAGAGGACTGCTGATGAAGTATTCTATACAACTCCTGACAGAGAGGTGATGGACTAAATATGCAGAATGAGACAAATATTTTGGGATATAGCCAGTGTATGAATTTGTTTTTCTAGACTATGCAGATTTAGTACAAATTTTCTTTTCCTTTTTTTCTGGGGGGTAGGAGAAGGGAAGTGGGAAGCAGAGAAAATAAATACTTGTTAGCTTAAAAAATACATAATTTTTAAAAGAATGTAAGCTCCTTAAGGGCAGGTATCATTTTTGCTTTTGTATTTATATCTTACCTTGCTCCACGTTTTCCAGCTCTTAGTACAGTGTTAGGCATATGCACTTAAATGCTTTTTCATTCATTCAGCCATTCAAATTAGATTGTTATAGTTGTAGTAAATACATTGAAGTCAGAGGCAGAGGACTGGAGGTAACTAAGAAAAGAGCAATAGAGTGAGCTTCACGTCTGACTACCAACTGGAAGCTAAGGGAACAAAAAGCCAAAAAGGGTCCCTGGCAATCTTACAATTATGATTGATTTAGCATTTCAACAGAGCACTTCATTAAATAATATGATCAAAGATGGTACATATCAAAGAATGTTAGAATTGGAAGGGACATGGGAGGCCTTCTGGTCTAATCCTTAACTGAAATATGAATTCCTCCTAAAGCATCCCTGATGAGTGGTTGGGAAAGGCATCCCTATGCATCAATACTCAATGTTCCCATAATTGCATTGATCAGAATGCTGCCTTACCCAGAGCAGATAGCAGCCATCCATGCCTTCTCATTCTCTGATATTCTTGCCCATATGCTCCCCTTGATCCTTCACAGTTGAGCTACTCAACATGTTACAGGCTTCTTGGTTCCATACTCATATCCAAAAAAGACCTCTTCTTCTTGATTTTGATTCCTGAAATTCACTGTTAGAGAATGATTCTTTCAGCTGAATTCATTGGACCTTGTTAAAATGCAAGTTACTCTGGAGGGGTTAATCCTCAATTTATAAGTGGTGTGGAAAGAAGACTGGATTTGGGGATTAAATACTTGGTTCAAGAGCCTGCTTCAATTCTTAGTTACCAGTATACTTGTAGGTGAAACATTTTACTTTTCTGAGCCTCACTTTTCTCAACTGCAAAGGAAGGATAATAAAACTAATGCACCCTAACTACCTCACAGAGTTCCCCTAAGTAAAGCCAAACCATTGTATTTCTTGCTACTCTTCCTTATCTCTACCTCATAATCTCTATGATTGCTTCAATGTGAGTACTTCCTCCATCAATGGAGATTTTCATCTCTCCATGTGTCCACAAATGGTCTTCATGAGTTCTATGACCAACATGATGTGAGTTTCTTTGGACTCAGCTTGGCTGGTCCTAAGACCAAAGATGCATGGACCACCACCAAGCCCTGCCCCAAGCCTTCTGAATTCATTTCAACAGACATTTATTAATCACTACCTGTTCTAGGGGCTAGGAGTACAAAGACAGCAATGGAATAGTACCTGCCCTCAAAGAGCTTTCATTCTACTGGGGGGGGATTAAATTAACACAGATAAATAAATGCAAAATACATACAAAAAGAATCATAACTTTAGAGCTAGAAGGAAAATTAGATTGACTCTAATTCTGTCATTTTTCAGATAATGAAACAGTCCCAGAGAGGTGAATTTGCCCCTAGTCAGGTAACAACAACAACAACTAGATAGATAGATAGCTAGCTAGCTAGCTAGCTAGCTAGCTAGATAGATAGATAGATAGATAGATAGATAGATAGATAGATATAGTGCTTTAATATCTGCAATTATTTTATTTGATGCTCATAATAAACCTATATAGTAGGTGCTATGATCTTCTGTATTTTATAGATGAAAATGAGGTCAGAAGAGGTTAAGTAACCTGCTCTGGTTAATACAGCTAATGTCCGAGGGAGAATTCAAGCTCAGATCTTCCTGAATCCAAGTCCACAAAAGTAAGTGGTAGTAAGTAGCAAAGTAAATAAAAAGTAAGGGGGAGGGAGAGATCAGCAACATAAATTTAAAAGTAAGGGGGTGGGAGAGATCAGCAAAGAAAATAAAAATGTAACATGAGAAAGGAAGAGATATCAACAAAGTAAATACAAAGTAAACAGGGAAGACAAATGAGCAAAGTGAATAAAAAGTAATGGGGAAAGAGAAGAGAAATTAGGAAAGTAAATAAGAAGCAGGGAGAAAAAAAAAATTTTAAAAAATAAGAAGCAAGGAGGTGGGGCAGAGAATCACCAAAGTGCTTATGCCTCACTGGTGCAGCTTTAAGGATCCATTGGCACCTGCAAGCCAGTACTTTAATAGAATGAAACTATTCTTATTTACACCACCCACAAACGAGCATAGTTTCAGCAATGGTCCGCATGTATGCTGTCTAAGGACTAGCTTAGGTAAGTTTAGAGTAATTCATCGCTAAGTTGGCTGTGCGGTGATGAATTTTTTGGACTATTCAGCTCAGAAATATCATTTTATAGAAGGGTTGTGATATTGTTTGTGGAGAAGGACCCAAGCTGATAAAATCATAGATCCTTGCTATACTGAAGTATTGACATAGGAATGAATGAATGAATGAATGACATGTTGTCCTGAAAACAGGGCTTTAGTGGGCTTGGTGAGGAAGCAGACAAGTAGTGAAAGACTGATGGTATTGGAAGACTTAAGGCAAGTTGAAGGAATCAAAGACAAACCTCATAATTCAATTATGAAGACACAAATCCAAATGATTCTGCTTGAGAAGAAAGGATGGTAGAGATTTCCAAACAGAATAATGTGACTACAAAGGGAACTCATTGATTAGCATAGCACCAAAAAAAAGCTTGTTTAGAAAGTGAAAACAAGGGCAGGCAACTGAGAATGAATACAAAAGCATGCCATGGCCCTTTTAGAATAATGTTAGGAGAGCCAAAGCTAAGAATGACTGAGGTTTTCCATCAATGCTAGGGACAACAAAAGATATTTTTTCTAGCTATGTTGGTTAGGACAATAGAAAGATCAAAGAAAGGATAGAATGAATTAACGATAATGGATGATAGAGAGAAGACATTGCTATCTATCTCTTGCTTAACTGCTATTTTTTCTACCAAGGTGAATGATCTATAGACCAAAAATGCCTAAACTTAGAAATAAAACCCAAAGCAAGTGAAGAAATAGTAAAAGAGCACCTACCTTCTCTCAATGAATTCAGATCACCCAGAAAATTCAAAAAACTGATCCATATGAATGCTGCCCTATTGTTGGTGATTTTTGAAAAGTCATGGTAAATAGAAGAAGTTTCATAGGCCTAGAAATGAGTAAAGTCCTAATCTCCAAAAAGAGAAAGAATGAGCCAAATGTTGATTCCTCATAAAAAATGCATAACAGATAATTAAAGATACAGTTTGTGAATACTTAGAAAAAGAAATGTCAATCAATAAATGCAGGCATCACAAACAGGTTATGACCTCCAAATTATCACACTATTGTGAATTGGCCCAATGATTCTGGAAGTTAATTTGAAATTATGTGAAGATTGGCTAAAATCTTCTTGGGGCTGTGACCCCAAGATACTACTGCTAAGAATATGCCCCAAAAAAGCAATGACAGAAAAGAAGGGACCTATATATACCTGAGAACCAAAAATAAAGGACATCCCCACCCCATCAAGTGGGGAAAAGCTATACAAACTGTTGCACATTAATGTAATTGAATATTACTGTGCTATAAGAAGTGTGATGAATATATTAATCAGGAGAGATGTATGAATGTATGCAAAATAAAGTAAGCAGAACCAAGAAAATACAATCCACAGTGACTATGACAATCGATGTAAATGAAAAGAACACAAAATAATTGAAATTGAAGGTTGTAAAATATATTGACTGAGTCTATCCCCAAAGCAGACATATGAGAAGACACCTCTCCCCATTTCTTTGCAGAAGGAGGGTACTATGAGTGCATAACACTAGTCATAACATCAAATTTTTTCCCTGTTTTACATGAAGAAATGGCTCTTCTCTTTGTGCAGGCCACTCCCTCCACATTTAGGCTTGATCTCATTACCTCCCATCCCCTCCAGCAGATTGATCCTACTATTATCCCCAGTCTCTCTTTAATCTTCAGTATCCCCCTATCTGCTGGCTCTTTCCCGATTGCCCACAAAACACCTATATACTGGGCCATCTGGCCACCATAGACAAATGTAGAGTATTATTATGATTATCATTATTATTACTGTTTTAAGTCAATATCTCAATAATCAAGGATCCATTATTTCACCTGATACGTTCTCCTTGACTTAAAACATAACCCTCCTATAACTTAAATGGTCTCTGAAGGTTTCTGTGGCCAAAAAAAGCTAACATACATTTCAGCCAATCTGGAGACAAACCTTTCCAAACCTAAGCAGGCTGGGCCATGAAGAGCAAGCATACTACAGCAATAGATTGTGTTCAAAACCTTACTAGCCTTTTAGGACCCTCCAGAATTTACATTCAGTTGAGATAGCCTTGGTAACCCTAGGGTTACTCCTACACCATGATGAGGAATCAGAGAAGGACTTTAATAGAGAAGGATTAAGCCAAATCCGATATAAATAAATGTAAAATAATATAGAAAGACTCAAAAAACAACTTCATGAATACAAAATGAGGGAAGTGTAAGGGTTTTAGTGGAATATTAAAGTCTAGTATGAGTCAATAGTCTAACATGGAAACTGAGAACAGTAATGAAATCTTGGGCTGCATTGAGGGAGACATAGTTTATAGGACTACAAAAGTGATATACCTGCTATGCTCTGACAGAACACAACTAGACCACTGTGTTTCCTGCTGGGAACCACATTTTAGAAAGGATAATTAAGAAGCTGATACTCTGGCCTCATTTTCCCAGAGAAAGGCCACCTAGGTATTGTTTTCTCATGTCATGGTTCTAAAGCTACTCCTGAGGGATTCGATATTAAGCAATCAATATAAATCAATAAAATTTTATTAAGCACCTACTACATGTCAGAAATTGTGTTAAGTGTTGGAGAGACAAAAAGGCAAAATACAGTAGCTGCCCTCAAGTAGTTTAAAATCTAATGGGGGAGTCAACACGTAAATAAATACATTTGAAGCAAGCTGTATACATGTATTTTTTTTCTCTAAAGTCATCAGCTTGAACCCCAATTTCAATTTGTTCCTCTTACTGTCAGCAACCAGTAACTTACAAACCCAGTTCTATTTAACCAATTAACTTCATTTGGCTTTTACAAAAGCACATTTTCTTCACAGATATAGCAAAAACAGAAATATAAATGTTTCTCCTCAATACCTAGGGCACATATTCTCCTTTATGTCATTTCAATCTTTGGAGAGAGTAGGATCACACTTAACACAGTTCATTCTTCATATTGGTCCCACTCAGTTCTTATTGAAATGTGGCATCACTGTTGGATGAACCCAAGTCTCAGCAACTGTTGGGATGAGCCTGAAAGGTCACTCTTCAGGGCACTGATGCTATATTGACCAGTCACTAAATCCAGCACAAGTTCTGCTTCTGGATCTCAGATGACTTTTTCTCCTAACCTTTTAAAATTTACAAGTTCTAATCTCCTTAACCTAGAAACAGGAAAGAATGGAGAAAACAGAAACAGAAGCAACAGCAAGGTCATGCACTGTTGGCTTCATGACAGCTCTGGGTGAGAGACAGTTGAAGACCCTTACCTACCAGGAAGATTTCAGCAACTCATATGTCTCTGATGCTTACAATCTGGAAAAAAAAAAGCCCACCCCAATAGAAATGGCACTGGATGACTAGTGCCTTTTTGAATGCACTTTAGTTCTGGCTCCATAGCCAATCAATGAGGCTCCTCTTTGCCATATGGTTAGCAGACTGGAACCAATTATAGAATGTCTATGCATGCTCCAAATCTCCCCAAGGCAATTCAATTACACGTTATTATGGCTTTCCAGAAGTAAGCTACCCAGTCTCTACCACATGGAGGATTGCATCAACATCACCGTTATACTGGAAAGTGTCCAAAGAGAGTTGCCAGGATGATGAAGGCTCTGAAGAACATGCCATATGGAAGCTGGTCCAAAGAACTGAGTATGATTAGCCTGAAGAAGACTTGGGAGGGACATAGTAACTGTCTTCAAGTTTTTTAAGGATTGTCCTGTGGAATGTTGATGGGTCTTCTTCAGTTTGATCTCAGAAGTCAGACCAAAGGGCACTAAGTGAAAGTTACTGAGAGGAAGATTTAGGCTTGATGTGACAAAAAACTACCTGTCAATTAGATATGGCCAAAAATGGAATGGGCTGCCTTGGGGAGTAGTGGGTTACCACTTCCTGGAGCTCTTCAAGCCAAAACTGAGCATTTATTGGATATATTGTGGAGAGGATGCTTGTTCAAATACAGATTGGCTTAAATGGTCTTTGGTCTACTCTAAGGTCTCTTTCAATACTGAAATCCTGTGATTCTGAGATTCTGTGATGGTTATTATTATCTCATAGGACACATGTGAGGATAATTTGAGAACGGCACATTGTCTGGTCCACCTACCGCTGGTGGCTAAGCAACAAAAGTCTCAGGAATCCAGTGTTGTGAAGCAGTCAGCAGCCTGTTCTAGGTGGCAGCATCACTGCTCTTGTCTTGATGTCTTTCCCCAGCATGACACAAAAGACACTAGTCTCTTCAGGTCAGTGGTCATTCCCCACTGACAAGTCAAGTACTCAGGCTTCTGGTGGGCATCAGTCTAATATATGCTCAAGACCCTTATGTCAATACAACTACAAGAGGTCCCATTGAGTACCCCATTCCAAATGAACCATATATATTCATGATCCCTCTTAAGAATTCTGCAACACTAGCCTTAGGAGCAAGAAAGCAAGCAAAAATGTTTCCCAAGTGTCAGAAAAAGTGTACTTTATATCATCCACTCACATATTAGAAGGCAGATCTACCGTGTTCTTTTGTCATTTCCGAGGGTAAGACTGGGAATAACTGATGGAAGTAAAAGAGATGTAGATATCAACTCAACAGAAGTATAAAACTCAACAATCAGAATGTGAGGAGATGATGGGTGTGGTAATGGGAGAGAACACAAGCACTCAGAAGATCACAGGTCAGACAGTTTATTATTCACAAATATGAAAGTGTATCATTCCCTAGTTCTTCAGTTCCATGGACAAACACAGGGGGCAGCAGCGCAGGTGCAAAGTGGGATGCATACCCAGATGGAGAGCCCAGAGCTCTGGTTTTTTCCCTCCTATCTGATTGTTGCTGAGCAGATTCATAGGAACTGAGAGGGAGGGGGACTTTAGAGGCAATCAATCAGTGAGTGGCCTGGACTGTGGACCCCACTCCTACTCCCTTATTGATCATGTGATTAGGAAGGTTTGCCAACCTTTCATACATGGATCAGATGTAGTTTGTTAAATTGATTGCAATCAGGAGAACCTTGCATTTTTTGCCTAAATGGAGCTGACTAATAGCTGGTTAGCTATTGGGTACATAGGAACTTCCCAATTCATAGATGGGTGAATTAGTGATCAAATATGGAGTAACTTCTGTCAGCTAGGGTCTAGCAATAGCCCAGTCTTCACACAGAGCTTCCTTGGAGTATCATAGTATTCGGTCAAATGTAGAGTGGCAAGCTGTCAAGGAAATTGTAGATAGGATTCATGCTTTAAGTAAGAAGGGGTTATACCATCTGGCCTCTGAGTTTCTTTCCAATTCTAGCATTCTGTGATTCTGTTCTAATCAATCAATCAATAAGCACTAACCAAGTGCCTACTGTTTGCCAGGCACCGTTAGGCACTGGGGATCTACATATAAAGAATGAAACAACTCCTACTCCAAAGGAGCTGACTTCGATGATGACGACGATGATGATGATGATCATGACAATGATGATAACAATGATGAAGATGATGATGATGATGACGATGATGATGGCAATAGCTGGCATATAGCTTGTGAAACACTTTACATTCGTGCTTTTATTTGAGAGGGGGTTTCCTCAACTGTGAGTTCTCACATTGATTAAATCAGCTCTCCCTCCCAAAAAAATGTCTCCAGCCTAGCATAGTGCCTATTAGCACATTTCTGTTCAGTTGCTTCAGTTGTGTCTGACTCTTCATGACCACATTTTGGGTTTTCTTGGCAAAGATACTGGATTTATTTGCCATTTCATTTTCCTACTCATTTTACAGATGAGGAAACTGAGGCAGACAGGGTTAGGTGACTTGCCCAGGGTCATACAGCTAGTAAGACCGGATTTGAACTCAAGAAGATGAGTCTTCCTGATTCCAGTCCTGACATTCTAGCCACTATGCCACCTAGCTGCCCTCCACTAGTAAGTAGGAAATATTAAACAAATTCTGTTGATGACTTGATTGATTGAAAACCAAAGTGACTAGCAAAAGAAATCTAATATTTTCTACTATGTTGAAGTACAATCAGGCACCCATTAACCAAGCTAATATTCTGGTTAACCTTTATCTAGTACATCACCTGTTATTATCATTATCATTATCATTACTACTTCATCCAGATGGTTAACTGTACCATAAAAGCTCCATTCCTTTCCAGAGGTCTTACTGCTCCAAGAGTCTATCCTCTCCCAAGGCAACTAGGTAATGCAATGGCTAGAGCTCTGGACCTGGAGTCATGAAGGACTGAGTTCAAATCCACCATCAGACACTTACTAGCTGTGTGACCCTGAATAATTCACTTAACCTCTGGTTTCCTCAGTTGTAAAATAAGGATAATAACAGCACCTACCTCCCAGGATTGTGGTGAGGGTCAAATAAGTTATTTATAAAGTGTATAGTACAGTACCTGCCATATAATAGGAGCTTAGTACTGTACCTGGCACATCACAGGAGCTTCATAAATGCTTGTTTTCTTCCTTCCTTCCACCATGGAACCCTTGCCTGCAGCATTACCACCCCTACCCCCATCTTCCTTCAGGTTTCCTAGTGCAACTAAGCAAGAAGGTTTCTCTGCCCCATCTCTTCAATGTATATCTGCCTTCCCCCTCTCACTTCTATCTCTTCCACAGGGTGTAACAATAAATGACTTGGCTTATACATCTGGGGCTAGAAGGGATCTCAGAAGTTATCTGGTCCAACCTTCTCATTTTACAAATGAGAAAAACAAGACCCACACAGACTTGCCTAGGGTCATAGTAGGAGGATAAGATCATCGACCTAGAGCTGGAAAAAACCTCAAAAGTCACGTAGTCCACCTCCACTATTTTACTGACGAGGAAACAGGCTCAGGATGGCCACATGGCTTACCCAACATCACACAGGTAGTAATTAGTATAGGCAGCATTTGAACCCAAGTTCACTAAACCCAAACCAGTGATCTTATTACTGGACATCTTTGTGGAAAGGAACAAGCTGAGGTGATATGAAATAGAAAATTATGAAAAAAAATATAATTGAAGGGTGGAATGGAAAAGGGATATTGCCCACCAAGGCCAATAGGAGGCCCATTAGCACTGCACCAGTGCCTGCAGGTGAATGACTTGCTCCAAAGCAAAGTTGAAAACTGCATATGGTAGAGTGAGTCATATCAGCACTCCACCCCCTGGAAGTCTGGCCACTGGCCTGGGCCTACTTTAAGAATTTAACCAACCCCACATGGAATAACAAAAGCCACTGTCCTCCCTCAGGCCCCACAAAGTTTAATTGAGTAATGTCTGAAATTGTTTTGAGGTCATTGAATGAAAAGTGCTATTTATAACTTAGCCACTGCTACTGTCTCTCTCAAATGTCTTCGGCCACTTACAGACCAAGAGAGGACCCTCTTGGATTGCTTCTTCTTTTCCATTTTTTTTTTCTTTTTTAATGTAAAGTCTGTGATGTTGACCAAAAAATGGATAGAACTTAAGAGCATGTCTCATATCTTTTAACATAGACTAATGTAGAACAATATTCACAGTTATTACACAATAGTAAATGGAAGAAACAGAAAGGTAGGAAGGAAGGAAGAAAAGGAGGAAGGGAAGGAGGAAAGGTAGGAAGGAAGGATGTAGGGAAGGAAGGAAGGAAAAGATGGGATAATGTAAGGAAAGAAGGAAAGGAAGAAGGGAAGGAGGAAAGGTGAGAAAGAGGAATGTAGGGAAGAAGGAAGGATGGAAGGAAGGAAGAAAAGAAGGAAAGAAGGAAGGAAACCAAATGCTGTATAGTCATAATAAAAGATTTAATTGATCAGTCAATGATTAACCCTGGATGAGATGAGATAAGAAATTGCAAGTCCTTCCCTTCTTTGCAAAGGTGGGGAACTGTAGATGTGGCACATACTGGCACATACTGACTGAACTGTTTTTTGTTCTTTTTCTTTTTCATTCCTTGTTTCAAGTCATGGATCACTGGGTAGGAGAGTGTGGAGGCATATATTCAGAAATGAAGACAATGTTAAAATAAAATACATCAATGAAAAAAGAATTAATAGTGTCTCCTGGATTCATGCAGACTCTTATTCAAGTGGGATCTAGAAGAGGCCAAGCCTCACATAATGTCTCAATTTGACTCTTTCTTTCTTTGGGGAAGGGGAGGGAGGGGTAGAAAGATCCATGTGTGTAAGCCCTGCCTACTTCTTATTGTAACTCTTCAAATGTCTTGGTTTCTCTGGTGTGGGTAAGACCTACATTGATACAATTTTGCTTGAGTCCCTAGCATATGAGCATCAGTTGAAAGAATGAGGCATATTTAATCTGGAGAACAAAAGACTCAGGGGGAATAGGTGCTGACTTCAAACATTTGAAAGGTTATTGTTTGGGAAAGGGACTAGACATGTTTAGTTTGACCCCAGAGGGCAGAAGAAGAAGCAATAGGTAGAAGTTTCAAAAGGGGCAAATTGAGGCTTGAGGTCTGAAAAAAAAACTTCTTAACAATTAAAACTGTTCCAAAAGGGGAGCAGCCTGGCTCTAGAGGTGGTACATCTCCCTTCCTTGGAGGTCTTCAGGCAGATGCTGGATGATGACTTGTCAGATACATTATAGTGGGGATCCCTGTCATTTGTGGGTTAGACTATGTGATTACTGTGGTTCCTTCCAATTCTCAAATTCTGTGATCTTGAAATGTTGTAACTCTAAATCTAACATTTTTACCAATGTGCCACGTAAGTATAAGGCTTTATATTGATCCCTATTAAATTTTATCTTATTAGATTTAATGAATGGATGAATGAATCATGAATACTGTAACTAGAGAAATCGGGAGAAGGAGTTATAATTCAGCTGAACTCTCAGCACTTGGATGGCAACTATAAATCCTACATTAATAAAGGTAATCACAACTGTTGGCTAAGATGGCATGTTCTAACTTTTTCCAATCACTAACACACGGGTGGAAATACTGAATGTGAATCCAAGATTAATTTCAATACAGAAGCAAGTCAATACTTAATAGAACTTATTTCTGATGAGATTGTTTCTGTTCAAGAAACCTAAAAGCTAATTCATATTTTTCTTTACAGGTGTAAATATCACCCGGTAACATTTTAAAAAGACACTCATGGATGTGGAGAGTACAACACTCTCTCCATCTGCAAACCTTCAGGATCTGTGCAATATATGTGTGTGTGTGTGTGTGTGTGTGTGTGTGTGTGTGTGTGTGTGTAATTACGTATATCTCAAACTATTTATTTTAAGGTGTTTTTTTTTAAGTAAAGCTTTCATTTCCATTTAATCTCTGAGTGTTTCAAATACTCATACTTCTTGGTATAATAGCATGAGTTCTAGATCTGTCCCTGCACCACTGAGCTTCTTGGTATAGGGAGTTCCCACATGCATATTTATTTCTCTTGTAATAAATCCAGTTGCTATGCATGTCTTGTGGACTTGCGATGTTGGTTTTGGTTAAAAGTAGTCAAAATCTGGGTTCAATTCCTCTCTCTGTTACTTAATATTAGTGTTACCTGGGGCAAGGCAAGTCACTTCACCTTTCTAGACCTCACTTTCCTCTTCCATAAAATGAGAGGATCAGAATACATGATATCAAGGTCTCCTCTAAAGCCTACGAACCTGGAGTGGCTTCTGTTTGTCTAGGTGGTCTCTCTCATGAACTTTATGATCCCCTTTCCTCATGTACAGCCTCTGAATGGAACTGGTCTTTGGGCTTCAGACTTACAAGTAGATATAGCAACTCCTGGAAATGGGCTTGGCTACAAGTAGAAAGTCCTCAGTAGTAAAGAAAAATATTGGAGAAATCTTGCAGGCAGTGGAGAAAACTCAGGACAGCACGAAATGATCTGTCTTCATGAAGCAGCAACTCACTGAAATGAAAAGGAAACTAGCATTTATTAAGCACTTATTACGTGCTAGGCAGTATGATAAGCAATTTAAAAATATTATCTCACTTGATCCCCTCAACAACTTTGGGAGGTAAATGAATGATCTCCTTTTTACCATTTAAAAAACTGAGACAATCAGAGGTTAAGTGACTTGCCCAGGGTCACACAGCTAGTAAAAAGTCAGAGGTTGGATTTCAATTCAGATAGAGGTAGATGGATTGGATAGAATACTACGTTCCCAATATGGAAAAACCAAGTTTGAATCTTGCCTTAGATGTTTGAGAGCTCTGTTATCCTGGGCATGTCACTTAACTCAATTTCCTATTCTCTAAGATGGAAATAATACTAGCACCTATCTGGAAAGACTTTGGAAACCTCAAAGCACCACATGTTAGCTATATTATTAGAGCCATGCCGATTAGTCTAAATATTTACATCTAGGACTTAAAATAAAGTGACTCTATAAGAAAACAGGAGAAGCACACTTAAAATCTTGATAAAAAAATGGAAAAAATGTAACCCACAGAGCAACTACTGTGCTCCTTCAAGCTCCCTCACTACCAGACGTAACCTTGTTTTGTCCTTGGCGAGTGTGGGTGTGGCTGATGGAGTCTTTAGGCCTATCTGCAAGGCTGTTCAAATGTATGATGCCTCGGGACTCGATGTAACGGTCGCCTCCTTACTCTTGCTCTCTCCTGATCACCTAACCCCCTAGTGCTGTATTCTTAGCAGTAACTGAAGCCAGAATCATCAAGTAGAGAACAATTGGGAAGATGATAGTCTCTAGCTCCATAGCATTCCTCAGACAAGCTCTAGATTTTCACGTCACCAATGAAGATAATGACATATGAGTTCTAAGTCAGAAATGATTAGAAGAGTGATCAGATGGTATCTTTACTGAGTATTAATAACTATAAATTGCACATATGGGGAGCTAGGCACTTTCCAATGAAGAATGTTGAGAGGACTTCTAAACCAGTATGGGGAGCAGCCTCTTGTATTAGATCCAAGGGGATTTTAGATCACCCCCTCATTTGACTTCTAATGGTATATGAATAGAAATTTCAGAAGAGTTCAATTAACCAAGTTACTTCAAATAGAATTAGACTGAGCCTTAGGACCAAGAGATGTCCTATCAAGTAGAAGGGCAAGATAATTTTAAAATATAATTTTAACTCCAGTCTTACAGTAGCTTGGAGATCTTAAATAAGTCACTCAACTTGTCTGAGCCTCCCTTTTCTTCTTAGGAAGAGGACAATAATAACCCTCTCTACTCACCTCAGAAGGTTGTAAAAATCATATGATACTTTTGATTGATATGTACTAGTAATGGGCTTTTTTTGCTTTTTCTTTTTAAAAATTATTTAATTGATTGCTTGCTTTTACAGAGGGATATGTACTAAGAGGATATCACAAGAACAGAAGTGCCAAGTATCCCCCTATATCAGGGGTATTCTTTGCCACGTACCACTTCCCTGAGGGACTCAAACTTAATTTGATTGCTACAAAGCACTAGGACTACCAAGTTCACTTGCAAAAGCTGGACCAGTAGCTTGCCTTGCTGGGTTGGAATCCCCTCATTGGTTGGTAGCAAACTCTGGCATAGATTCCTGTCCTTGGACTCTTCTGATCTTTCGAAGCTTACAAGGTTGTAGCCGTCTCTAATATTCCTTCACCTAGAAGTAGGAAGTGACAAAGAGGCAAAGGACAGAGGAATCATGTATGAAGGGCCATCCATCAGCCTGAGTGGGAAGCACTCAAAGCCACTCTCCCTACCCAAAGGCTTAAGGGAACCACAGATTGTTGTTGTCGTTCATCCTTCATTCTTGAAAAAGATCAATGACGTCAAAAGGGTGATGTCTTGACTTGCAAGTAAATTGGATTTCAGTGAGGCAGAGCTATACAAAGTCACCAGCCTCACTCTCTCCTCCAGAGTCATTGGAGTCCAGTATTAAGACATAGGTCAGGATGACTGGCAATGGCCCCAGGTACAGTGGGAGACCTTGGCTATTTTAAACTAGGTCTTTTCCAGGCCTCGGTTTGTCTGAGGCAACACTCATTCAGTATTTAAAAACTAGGTAAGAATGGAGGCAAAAGATGGACTAGTTTGCCTTCACATAAAAAAATCAATCTGATGGTAATGGAATATTATTGTGCTATAAGAAATGACAAGCAGGATGATTACAGAAAAACCTGGAAAGACCTACATGAATTGGTGCAAAGTGAAGTGAGCAGAACCAGGAGAACATTGTACACAGTAACAACAGTATTGTTCGACGAAGGACTATGAATGACTTAGCCCAGGGGTGGGGCCAATCCTCTTGGGATTTGTTTTATGAAGTTTGGATTCAAAAAGCCACACTTGTGGATCTAGAGGACACATGGCCTTGAGGCCATAGGTTCCCCACCCCTGACTTAGCCATTCTCAGCAAAATAACGATCCAAGACAATCCTAAAGGACTAATGATGAAGCATACTATCTGCCACCAGAGAAAGAACTGATATTGTCTGAATACAGACTGAAGCATGCTATTTTTCACTTTCTTTCTTTCATTCTTTTACTTTTATTTGAGTTTTTTGTACAAAATGACAAATATGGAAATGTTTTACATGATTACACATGTATAACCTATATCTAATTGCTTAATGTCTCAGGGACAATGAGAGAGAGGGATAGAACTTGGAACTCAAAACTTTAAAAAAAAAGTTAAAAATTGTTTAACATGTAATTAAGGGGAAATTATATATACATATTATACATATATATATATATATGTATTTTAAATCAATCTGGGAGGGAAAGCCCGTCAGAGTTTCTGTCCAATGACATTGTGGAATGATGGTTTGACTTGCTTATGAATTGGATTTAAGTGAGGCAGAGTTGCACAAAGTCATCAGCCTCACTCTCTTTCTCAGTCATCTAAGTCTAGTTGCAGGACAAAAGTCAAGACAAACATCGATGGCCCAGGATGCATCGGATGACCTTGATGTCTCTGACATCTGGCCAAACTCTAAGCACTTCACAGCACCCACCTTCGTGGCTGTTGGAATAAATCGTTCTCATCTGGCCATTCCACTGTGCATGCTACAGCTTGGAGCCATAGGTGGGAGCTGGATGAAAGGTGGGCACGAAAGATAGAGGAACAACGCTGGAAAGGGCTAAGCAAGCCCTCATACTGGAGGGGCTAGTCCTCCCTGAACTTTAGACATATTATCCCACTAGAGTTTCACAACAACCTTACAAGTAGTTACTATTGGTGCTATTTCTATCACACTTTATTGATGAGGAAACTGAGGCTTAGAGAGATTAAGTGACTTACGCACAACTAATAAACATCAAAAGTACAGTTTGAACTCAAATCTTTCTGACTCCAAGTACAGAGTGCTAGCTCTATCCCCAAACCCTTTATTTTGCAGAGAAGAACGCAAGCTTGAATGTGAAGTCATTTTCCCAGATTATTTGACTAGTAAGTGGCAAAACTGAGACTAAGAACCTCCATCTCCTGTCCCTTCCTCCTTCCCCATACCACCTCCAAAGGTACTAAAACCATACAAAAATATCTAAGAATGCTAGAGGCTTGTGTTTCCTTCTAGCTGAGAAGAGAGGTTGGCTCTCCAATGACTGTCATGTTTGTTTGGTACTTTAGGTTTGTGAAGCACTTTCCTCACATACCCTTGCTGAGTATGTAGCAAAAGTATTATCTTACCTTCATTTTCCAAATTGGAAAGGTGAAGTCTTGAGAGGTTATGTGATTTGTTCATATTCACACAGCCACTGAGGAAGGATTTGAACCCAGATTTCTTGACTCCAGGTTCAGCATACCATCCCCTTTTGCCATGATGACTCTCATTCCATTGTTTCTCCATTGAATTCTCAGCTTCCAATTCTTACAGCTGTATGCACTGCTGCCCTCAATAAACTGTCTGTTTTCCCATTCTTAAGGATAGGAGAACTTGAAGGTCCTTCTCAAAGGCTGATTGCTAGTTGTAGCTGCTACTGCTGCATTGGATGCACAAGATAGCAGTGGTTCAGAATGATCCTGATTCAGATACTGATATGATTCATGAGCTTATTCCATCTGAAATCCATCAATAGGGTGGAGCCAAGATGGAGGAGGGAAAGCAGTGACTTGCTCGAGCTCTCCCCCCAAACCCTTCCAAATACCTACAAAAAATGGTACCCACAAGAAGACAGAGTGAAACAAATTGCCAGCCAAAGACAGCCTGGATAATTGATCAGAAAGGTATATCGCACCAGGTGGGGAGAGGAGAGCAGTTCAGAGTGGGCGCGCAAGCCACAGCGACACTGGAGCAGGCCTCAGAGGACTGAATCGCGGGCAGCCATGGCAGTTTCCAGACTTCTCAACCCACAACGCCAAAGACAACTTAGAAGGTCAGTGGGAAAAGTCTGTGACTGCAGTGAGAGAAGGAGCTAGGTCTCAGACACCCCCAGGGCTACGGCTGTTTCCTGAGCTTCCGGCCCACAGACTGAGGGGGAATCAAGTGGTTGATCACAGGGGGATTGCAGGGTTCTCTTTACCAATGCTGAGGCAGGAATCTCTTGCTTTACCGGTGCTTGGATCTGGGTCACAGTTCTGAGGGGCAGTCCTGGGGCGAGGAGGAATGCTGGTGTGGTGAAGCTTGTTACGGCGGTGGAGAGAAAACACCTTGTCCCTTATCATAGCACCTTGGAAGAATTGAAAATTTTCAGGTTCCTAGAAGTATCTCTGAAAACAGCTGTACAAACCCCTGAAGCTTGGGATAGTACATTCTCCGCATTGGAAACAGACTTTTACCTTAACAAAGAGTTTAAAACTTAAGTAATTGGCCAGGATCATGAGTAAGCAGCGCAAAAAGAGTCAGACTATATTATCTTACTTTGGTGACAAAGAAGATCAAAACATACAACCAGAAAAAGACAAGGAAGCCAAAGTTCCTACATCCAAAGCCTCCAAGGAGAATGTGAATCAGTCCCAGGCCTTGGAAGAGCTCAAAGGGGATTTTGAGAAGCAAGTAAGAGAAGCAGAGGAAAAACTGAGAGTTTTGCAAGAAAATCATGAAAAACAAGTCAACAGCTTACTAAAGGAGACCCAAAAAAATACTAAAGAAAATAACACCTTAAAAAATAGCCTAACCCAAAAGGCAAAAGAATTCCAAAAAGCCAATGAGGAGAAGAATACCCTAAAAAACAAAATTGGCCAAATGAAAAAGGAAGTCCAAAAGATCACTGAAATCCATCAATATAAGGGAGTATTAGGAAGGTCACACAGTCAACCAGCAGTCAAGACTAGATCGGGCTGTTGTTTTAGAGCTACAGTCCAGTGTTCCTTCCACAGCAATATGCTGTCTACGTGGGTAACCAAGTAAAGCAGCTATGGCCAATGCGGAAATACTACATAAAACCAGTCTGAGACTTGATAAGGCTAACATAGCTTGTCATTCCAATAAAGTTGCTGAAACTGATTGAATGGGCCAGTAGTTCATAGCTTAATGCATTCTGTCAGATAAAGGAAAGAAATCAGTGTACGCTCCTTATCCAGATAATTAATAGTAGCAAACTCAGAATTATGAGTTCTTAATTCTATCAAGAAAGTCTGACCATGACAGATACTCAGAAAGCAAATCTTATATGAGGACCAGAAATCACTACCTAAAACAGACCTTCAGCTTATATATACTCTGCTGCCTGAATTCTGATAGGGACTGGTACAAGGTTCTCCAGAGAAAACCAAGATTTCAGATTTGGTGACCTATTCATTGTTTCACTTGAAATGAATATATCTAGATATAACAGCACATAGAGATCAGTGGTATAGGAGGTTGTGGATGAGAATAAATTGCTATAAAAATGCCCACAATCTGTTACATTTCTTCTCTGCTCATTGTCCTCTTGTTCATCAAGTACTATTCAGATAATGTATTTTAGATGTATTGCACAACAAACTCACAGAAGTCTTTCTTCTAAAATATTAAATATGAGGTTAAATATATAGTAAAAAATAATACTATTTTGGGGACATGAATATAGACTTATTATTTAAAATATTCTAGCTTGTCAAGATCTTTTAGCATCTTAATTGCCATCTTTTATGTTAAGTATACTTTATACTTTTTTATTTGAAATATATTAAACAATCCATTTTTTGTCTTTATCTCAGTTATTGATAAAAAATATTAAATAGCATAGGGCCTTTAGGGCACTCCACTAGAGTCATTCTTCTTAATTGACATAGGACTATTAATAATCCCATCTCTGTCACTATTTGTATGAGCTTTGGTAAATCACTTAACCTCTTTGGGATGCAGTTTTTTCATCTGTAAAATGAGGCAGTTGGACTAAATGTCTCTGAAGTCTCTTCTAGCACTGGATTTATGATACTGCATCCTGTCATAGTCATTTAACTTATCTCGGCCTCAAATTCCTCATCTGTGAAATGAAGAGTTTCGATCACATGACCTCTAAGATCAATTATTTTGTGATCTTATAAAGTACATCTTAGATAAAACCTTTTAGCCAGTTCTGAATCTGCACAACTGTTCTATTGTCTAGCTCACATCTCTCCATCTTTTTTCACATGAATATTATGAGATTCTTTATCAAATGTAGTGTCACAAAAGCCCAGGAATGAGAGAGTATCCATGAGTTAGTGGTGGCCAATGTCAATATTCGCAGAGAGGTTAAGGATAAAGAATGAGAATAAAGGCTCTTGGATCTAACAGCTTAGAGAGTGTTGGTAACCTTGTAGAGAATAGTTTTAGTAGAATAACAAGGTCATAAGCCAATTATAAAAGACTTGAAAAGTGAGTGGGAGGCAAATTGGAGCCAGTTAGTATAGATAACTCTTTATAGAAGTTTGTGAAAGGAAAGTGTAATATATAACAATAAATTGGGAATACGTCAAAGTTAGGTGATTTTTTTTAATGGAGGAGACATGGGCACGTTTGTAAGCAGCAGGGAAGGGACTCCTGGGTAAGAAATCATTAAAGACAAGCAAAAGAAAATGAGTTTTCAAGGTCCAAGCTCCTAGAGAAGAAAGAAGGGCTTGGGATCAAGGATACAAGCAGAGGAGTTTTCTTTGGCAAAGAGAATAACCACCCCTTCATTAGAGTCTCGAGTAGATGAGGACAAACTGGTGTCATAATATAGAAGAATGTTGAAATGTGGAATAGAGGGCAAAGGGGCACTCTTAGCAGAAGGTCTTCTTTTTCTCAATAAATTAAGAGGCTAGGTCCTCTGCTGAGAGGGACGACAGGTGGTAGCACAGGACCTTGAGGAGAAAGGAGAATTTTACAACAGCTGCTACAAGGAATGTGGTAGTCAATCAAGCAAGAATTAAAGGTTTGTCACTAAGCAGAGAAGGCCAGGTGAGATTAGATAACATGAATGTGGAATAGACCCAGTTGATAGGATAACCTATCAGAGCAGAAAAGGTGAATGGTACAGGTGACTCAGGGTTGAGATTTTGCAGTTAGTGAATACTGTGATAGGACAAGGAATTGAGAGATCAAAGAGCAGCAAACAGTGTATAATTGAACTGGGCAACTATATAAAACTATGAGGAGAGAAAAAAAATGCCAAAAGAGAATGAGGCAGTATAATATAATGGAAAGCATTCTCATTTTGATGTTAGAGAATCTTGCTTCAAATCTTGGTTTTGCTATTTGTAACCCATGTGACCTTGAACAAGTTAGTTAACCTCTCTAGTCCTCAGTTTCCTCATTTGAAAAATAAGGGCATAGCCACTAGATGACCTTCATGGTCCTTTTCAGTCCTATATCTCATAAAGGAACCGGAGATCAGAGTGAAGATGAAGAACAGATTTAAGAGTAAAGGAGAAACAAAAAAAGAGGAGGAAATTTCAGAGCTTGAGATCATAGAAGTGCCATAATTATAGGTGATGGTGAGATGTCAGAAGTGATAACCCTTTAGTTAGGCTAAGGGCAATGTAGCACAGTGGAAGGATTATTGAACTTGGAGTAATAAGACCTGAGTTCAAATTCCAGCTCTGTCTTACACAAACTTAGTCAAGTCATATATATTCCTTGGGACTCAGATTCTTCATCTGTTAAACAGGGTAGGGATTGTTGGACTATATGAACTGTAAAGTCTCTTCTATCTCTTGATCTATGACTCTATTATAATCCCCTAAGATAAAGGTCAAGGTAGTTGAGGAATTCGATGAACTGAGAGACCAGAATATTCTAAGGGACACTGAATGTGAGGCTGAGGTTAAAAGGGCTATTAACCAGATAATGACTGCCCTAAAAAAGGAGAGAGAATGACCATAAAGGATAAAACTGACTGCAATGAGTTTCTGAACTGGGCAATTTAGACAGAGAAAGGGAACATCAAAAGGGGAAAGGCTTTTGAGTTATCAGAGGAAGGGTCTGGAAAGGAAAAGGTGAAAGATCAATCAATCAACTGATACACGTTATTAAGGGACTAATTCTTGTAGAATATGTGAGCCTGTGTAAGATACGCATGTCCACACGGGTTGTCTAAATGTACAGTAGCACAGCTCATGAGTGGCATGGATAGGTTTCTGTAATCTAAGCCCACCCCTCGTGAAGGGAGACAGCAACATCTGTCTTTAGGAGAAACAGAGGAAGGACTGGGGCTGAGTGTTCACTCCTTCTATTGCCTATTTCTAGAGGGCTATCAGGGTAGATTTATACATAAATATGTATCTGTCCCTCACCTCAAATCCTGTTGGTCCAAGGATACAATGTTTAGAAGTTCAGAACAAAATTCATTGCTATGATTGCTCTTATGGGGGAGGGTACCATTTAGTTTACACGAACCGGTATAGCCTCTTTCCCAGTAGTCACCAATTACACAAAAGATCATCACAAATAGAGAAGAGTAAGTAAACCCACTTATCCGAGGAAAACATCAAATAGAAATTAGAGAAATTCTTCAATTTAAAACAAACCATAAAATATGCAAAAGTAAATGAGTTCTACTGGGAAAGAGATGAAATCTTACCTCAAACAATAGAGAAGTCCCACCTGATATACAAAAAAATTCTCTCTCTGAAGTCTCTAGGAAACTAAGTTGGAAATCAGAGACATGTTGAGGAGCCATCTTTCCCTTCACCTCCAAAGCTGCCAAAGTCTTTCTCTCTCTCTCTATGTGCATCTCTCCTGAAGGATCTCTTGAACCACCAATATCTCCCTAAGAAGCACTGGAACAAATTCTGCTTTTTATGCAGGTCTCCTCAGTGTCTCTCTCCACCCAGTAGGAGTCATATTTCCATCTAAAAATGCAGCCCCATGAAAAATGTCCCAGGCTTGGAACACTGGAAGCTTGGTCACCATGGAAAACAATTAGAGAAAGGATCATTCTTACTGGTCCTTCTGGCTCAGTAAGTCAGGATAAAGAAGGCATTAAACAGAAGGAGCACCAGAGATGCAACATCTTCCTGAGGAAAGATAGGTTTCTGTGAGCAGAAAAAAAATCCAAAAGGTTTGAAAGAAAGAGGTCTAGCATGAATCTTGTTGATAAATAAATGGAGTTCCAGAATGAATAAAGGGAGTTCCAGAGGGAGTTCCAGAGGGAAGGGAAGAGCAGAGGAGAGCAGGGACTGTGGAGGGGTAGGTCTGAGCTGGATGGGGATAAAAGAGTAGGGGGAGCAGCAGAGGAGTGGGCTTTGAATCACAAAACCCAGGGTACAACACAACATGAGGGCTTGGTAGGACATGGTTTGGGGAACACTTTACTATATCATTCTTCTCAGACTTCATGAATTTCAGTCTTGGGGAATTATTTACCTCTATTACACAGATGAGGAAACTGAGCCCCAGAGAGATTGAAATTATAAAAAATCATACAACTTTTACTGAGCCTGAAAGTACACCTAGATATTAAAACTCTAAATCTAATCATGCTGCCTCTTACACGCAATGTCCTATAGATTCTAGGCATTGAGAAGATCCACAGCTAATTAATATACAGTACCCTTGCCCTCAAGGAGCTTATAATAGAGTGGGGAAGGGGGAAACATAGAGAAACTTAATAAATATTGAAGTGGAATTGAATTGAAATTTAATATTCATGGTATAAAATGGTAAAGAGAGATAAGATACCACCATGTTGGCCTACAGTATTAGGATCATAAATTTAGTTGGTTAACTGTCAACAAGCATTTATTAAGTGCTTAATACAGGCACCAGGTTCCAGGCACTATGTAAGAAAAAGAACACCAAAACCTGCCTAGAGGACATGGGAGTGGGAGTCAATTTCTTATTATTGACTCATTGCTAAGGAACTAGTTTAAGAGATGTGTAGTTGCTGCCTCTCTCTACCAGTTATGAACTAATAAGATGCTATTATTCAGTTGGGGTTTAAGTCACAGATGAAATAAAATATATGAACATTAATTTCAAGATTTCAGAAGTTCATGCTTTTCCCAGAAGTGTACTTGGGGGTATCGGTATTTCTTGTGTTTATTTGCATGATTATTTTACTTTTTGTAAGAGGGAAAGGAAGGGAACAAACATTTTCTAGACATCTACTATGTACTATGCACTGTGCTAAACATTTTATAAATGTTATCTCATCTGATAGGAAAGAAAATCAATCTTAAATGTATGTTTTGTTAAATCTGATCATGTTACTCTTCTGATCAAAAATTTTCAGGGGTCCCTATTGACTCCCAGCACCTATGATCTGACCCTATCTACCCCTTCAGCCTTATGAGATACAATTACTCTGCAAATAATCTATGTTTCCACCAAATTGGACTACTCTGTCCCCCAAAACATTCCCTACATTCTCCTGCCCCATGTCTTTGCTTATGCTATTTCTTTTGGAATAAACTCCCTCCTCTCTTATCATTACCTTTTAAAATCCGACTTATCCCAACTTAAATGCCACCTCATAAAGTCTTCAGTGATCCTCCAGATCAGACTTACCATAGTCCTTTCTTCTGTACCGCCTAAGGCATTTCACTATGTAATATTTGAAACTATAGTTCTCTGTGTTTGCATTCTTTCCCTTTATGATGCCTGCAAGATCTGGATAACTGAAATTGGTACCTCCCCTAGCCTGGCACATAATACCCTGCATAATGTGCTTAAATGAATGAATTATTCTAACATAAGACTCTATAATTCTAAGTCTATGAGTCTGTGTCCAAACTGGCTAGCTCAGTTGGATATAGCATGATACTAAGGAAACCAAAACAGTGGGTTCAATCCCTGTAAGGACCAGGTAGCTACTTCTTTAATGGATCTGGAATCTAAAGCTTGCAAAATACTTTGTATCTGTTGTCTCATTTGGTCCTTAAAACAACCCTGTGAGGTAGTTGCTATGATCATCCCTGTTTTATGATAGCTAGCATTTATAAAGAGTTTAAAGTTTGCAACATACTTGATATATGTTATCTCACTTGAACCTCTCAGTAATCCCCTGAGGTAGGTACTATTATCATCCCCATTTTATAGATTAGGAAACTAAGGCTAGCATCTGAAGAAGGATTCCAACTCATGTCCTCCAGGACCAATGTTCCAAGTCCAAAGTTCTACCCACTTTGACCCCCTGCTCACTTTCTAGAATCTTATTCATTGAATATTCCTTCCAAAGGTGATATCGTAACCCATACTGTGTGGCTCTTATCCATGTCTGCGTAAATCCACCAAAAGGAGTCTATACCTCATAGTAGGTACATTGTTCCACTCTCTTGATGTTAATGTAAATACCAATATAAAACGTCTTTCCATTAACCATTGTTCTCAAAATGTGAAAGGCTCACCTTTTGTTCCAAGTCATATCCCTCTCTTTGATGGTCTCTTTTACACCTCTTCTCTTCTACCACCTTACTCCTAATTCTTTACTTTTAACATATTTTAGCCTACTTTCATGTGTCTTTCCAATATTTGGGGTGACCAGCAACTCTAATCCTTCAGAGATTGTGATATTCTATGGCTCACATTCATATGCCAGCAAAGATAATTATTTTTTTTTAATGGGCCATTGTCTCAGAGAGAAACTCGACATAGTTAAAAGCACTGAATGGACATTTTCTTCTTCCTGTCCACTTCTGAGACCAGCTCGTTGTCCAAATACAATGCATGTCCAAGATATATATGCTAATGGATCAGCTCTGCAGGTTAGTTGTACATCCAACTGCATACCATAGTCTGGGCAATAGGAATGTTTCAACCACTTGCTTTTTCCTGTGTGCATAGTTAAACTCTTATAGTTAAACTCAAGCTCTTTTGAGTAATTATTTATCTCATTTAGGAGTCTCTGAAATTTTCTAGGATTTGATGTGATCAGCCCAATCTGAAAGACCTTACCATCTGTAGGAAATTGTCCTTCTACCGGCATGCTAGAATAAATATCCTTTATGAAAATAGAGGGGTTTTTTTTTCTCTCCATGTAGTTTAGTTATGTAATAGATCTGAGATATATACCTAGCCCCAGCCACCTTCCATAGATTCATGACTTTAGTCCCAAGAGGACCGGGCAATCATCATAAGCCTATCTGTTACTGCAAAAACGACAACAACTAAACTATGAGCCAGTAACATCTGCATCATCTAAGGCCTTGTTGGGAAGGTTTCTATTTTCATCTATTATTGCCATTGTAACTGTTATGTACAAATATATGGCTTAAGGGTTACTGCCAGGTTTTGACTATAGTCTATTTGCCTAGAGCTATGGTGAGGATGATAGCCTACACACTGATAGAGCAGCAACCCTATCTCCTTGTCCTTGGGTAGGCCAAACAGAAAACAATAGGAAAAAGTGCACTGTTGGAAGGTAGGGGATTCTGGAACTTTCAGTAGAGTAAAAGTCCATTGACCTGTGGAAAAGCTAGGATATTACCATCAAATTCAGCATGTTAGCATCTCTCCTATCCACCAACAGAGCCTCCCTTTCCAGCTTGAGTCCTTTCCTACCTTTAGAAGAAAGCTTTAGGAAGTTACCCTGGCCCCTCTCCATCCCTTGTATTTTTCTTTTGTTGACAACTTAATATGTTTCCACACTTCCTTTTATGGGGAAAGATAAGGATCCTGATGGCAATCAGTTGTGCTGGGTAGGAAATGCCACATTCTTTAGTGTAAATATTTGACTAACCTTTCTCTGGGCTATATATCATTTGACAGAGGCACTAGAAAGGCTGCAGGCACTTAGATTCTCAGGTGAGATATCCAGGTAATAAATTATGAGGGGTTTTTTCTTTTTATTTTTTGAAGTCTAGAAGGCTCACATGCCCCCCTGCTCTACGTGACTAAACTGCATTAGATGGATGCCAAGGGTGGGGGAAGGTCCTTAGCTGCGGTTTAGTGAGTATCCCTTTGGTAATATACTAATTGAGGAAAGGTGATCATTGAGATGTTACCAAAAAAATAAATGACTCCAAAACTGAGGACCTTGGAGTATAAACAATAGCCTAGCCAATAGATTTAGCTAAACTCTTTCATCTTCTGCAAACCAGAGTTTCAAAAGGACAGGCTCATTCCACTCCTTAAATGAGGTTCTTAAGTTCATATTGATTGGCAGCCTTTCTGAAAGGGAGGTTTATGACTGAGCACGAGAGCCCAGAAGAAAAAGGCCCTTCATGTCCAGATTAAATGGTGAGATGATCTGGTTGAGGGAGGCCGCGGGGAGGGGGGGGTGCCATTGTGATTCTCAGAACCATGCATAGCCTCAGGAAAAACATAAGCTTCCACAGCCCGGGACCCCTATCCTCTGCCAAACAAACCAACCTGTGTCCATTCATAGGATGGTGTGAGCTGAAAGACACTAAGGAAGGGGGAGGTTACCTGGTACAATGGGGATGTTGTCAAATGTCCTTCTAAGGCCTAAGCCTGGGCAGAGGGGTAGAAAAAGATAAAAACAGTGGAAATGCAGGAGTGGGGGTGGGGAGGAAGGCCATTCTCTTCTGGTGTTTCTTGGTTACCTTAAATGGCACTTAAAACATTTTAGATTTATTTAACACCCCTCTCCCAAAATCTTCAGTCCAGGGGATTTCATTACACCCTAAGAGATTCATTTATCTTAAATGGTTAAAGCATTTTGGGAGGAGCTCAGGTTAAGCTGATATATTGGATGTGACTGGACTTGGAATCAGGAAAATCTGTGTTCAAGTTCCAAGTTAAAAACTTACTGAGTGATCCTGGGCACTGGCCTTGACTTCTTTGAGTCTGTTTCTTCACCTGCGAAGTGAGAACAGTGTTAAGCACAGCAATTATTTTTTTTTGTTTGTTTGTTTTTTAGGCAGTTGGAACTAAATGACTTGCCCAGGGTCACACAGCTAGTAAGTGTCAAGTGTTTGGTCTGAGGCCGGATTTGAACTCAGGTCCTCCTGACTTCAGGGCCAGTGCTCTATCCACTGTGCCACCTAGCTGCCCCCCACAACAATTATTTTTCAAGGTCCTATTGAGTATCAGATAAGATAGTGTATATGAAGCACCTTGCAAATTTGAAAATACTGTATAAATATATACAAATATAAGTATATAATACATATAGCATATTAAAAATATAAATATTAGTTAGTTATCATCTGAGTTCTTAATGAATCTGACCTACAACATGCCAGAGACTGTTCCAACTGCGGAAATACAAAGACAAAAATAAAACAAGAAAGCTCTCTGAGCCCTGTCTAGTAAAAGTCAAGACAGTGAGTTACAAACATGAATACTCAGAGAAGAGGTTTGGCTTAAAATACACATCTGTGAAGTCTATATGAGGCCAAAGTTTGGCAAAACAAAATTATGGGCCTCTCCATAGCAGAATAACAACCCTTATATTGATAAGACTGTACTCTACTTTCATGGAGGATACCTAGTGTAGAATACCAATGGAAGAAGAATTACCTGTAGATGGTAAGGCCCTCCAGATTTGACCACAGGGCTGGACAGCTGCTCTCTGCTTCCAACTTCTGCCTGCAGCTAGAGCACTCAGCTGACATACTACCTTTTCCTCATAAGAAGAAGAATGGGCTCTTACCACCTCTCTTTTGGTTTAAAGCCCATAGGTCCAACTATTAACATTTTAGGGAGTTAGGTCCTTTGCATACTCTGTTTCAACACATCTTAGTTTATAGAAGTTGATGGACTGTTAGAGCTGAATGGAACTTTAGGGATCATGTAGTTGGTATCCTTATTTTATAGAGGAGACAGTTCAGGCCCAGTAAAGTTAACTTGGCCAAGGTTACAACTTATAAGTGATGGAGCTAAGATACGAACCTAGGTTTTCTAACTCCAAAGTCCATGCTCTTTACACTGCCCCATCAATCTAATTTTTTATTATGGATTTTCTCTGTACTCCCTGACCTATCAACTGAGGTCAGAGGGGTGAGGGTGGGAGGAAGGCAGACCAGGAAGGAAAGCATAGATTCAACCTATCACCACCACTAAAAGAACAAAGCAATGCTCTACTTCTGCTGAGATCACCAAAAATTTCTGCACAGTTGAATGTATTCATTGCCTCCATAAAAAATAGTGTTAGCCACAGGGATATTATAGAACCATCTCCAACAGGCTGGGAAGACTTTTATTTTTGCTCAGTCATTTCAGTTGTGTCTGACTTTTCATGACCCCCTATGGGGTTTTCTTGGCAAAGATACTGGAATGGTTTGTCATTTCCTTCTCCAGTTCATTTTCAAACAAGAAACTGAGACAAATAGGGTTAAGTGACTTGCCCAAGGTCACCCATTTAGTAAGTTTCTGAGGCTGGAATTGAATTCAGAAAGATGAGTCTTCCTGACTCCTGGCCAGCACTCTATCCACTGAGCCACCTAGTTGCCCTGATGAGAAGACATTGATCTTTAAATTTTCAGCCTCACACTGGAATCCACAGTTGGAAATCAACAAATCTGTAATTAAGGGTTTGATTTATTGTTTTGTTGATTGTCTAGATTTAAGAAAGTGACAGAGAAAATGTTAATAATGCAGACTAAACTCTAAAGTGTGTCCTGTGTGTGGTGGTGCCGGTGTTGTTCTTATTCTTGTTCTTCTTGTCCTTTCTGGAAAGCCAATTGTTAAACATTTATTACCATGGTTATCAGCACTGTGTTAAGGGAAATGATATGGAGCTGTTTTTTCCACAGAAACAATATTATAAATTTTATAAATTGCCAACTGGCTGAAGAATTTTTCATCTGGGTTTCACAATGTTATGGCCATTTAGAGGGCTGTTGTGTGTAAGAGGGATTAGACTTGTTCTGCCTGGCTCCAGAGGATGAGTTTGGTAGGAGCAATGGAGGAAGACGCAAAGAAGCTGACAAGATAGCACAGTGCTCTGCACATAGCAAATACATAACAAATATTTGTTGAATTGAATTATTCACAGACTCCAGTTCACAATTTGTCCCCATTTTAATGTTCTCCTTTCCATTCTCCTGATTTTATTATTCGTTCAAAGTCATAAACACCAAAAGCATAGCTTTTTCCTTTTAGAGACTGGCTCTTGCTTCCCTAGGGCTAGGTAGAAATGTCTGTTAATCAGAATTGGTCATAACCAAGTTGGCGAAACACTCATACATTAAGCCATCTGGCAAGACATGGAAACAAACTCAGTGTATTGGATATGGCATAATCAGGGCATTCATTAGAATGGATCTGGGCTCAATTTCTCCAATTTCCCCTTAGCTACTTTTGAACAGGGTAAATACCCCAATCTCCTGGTGTCCAATCAACTGATCACTAAATGCTTTTAGGATTTGAACCCGGGTTTTCTAACTCCAAAGTCTATGCTTATTACACTGCTACATTATTACCCTCCATAAATTTAAAAGGGCAGAAATTACATATGTTTCAGACCACAGTGGAATAAAATTAAAAATGAATAGCAAAACTATATGGAAACAAAGAGAACCCTATTAAATAGCAATAGGAATGGCAAAAAAAACCCAGAAAACAGAATATTTCAAAGATAATAGCATTATATATCTGGTTTTACATCAATTCATATGAGTCTTCCAATGTTTCTCTTGGATCTTCATATCGATCATTCCCTATGAAACAATAGTATTCCATTATATTCAGAAACTATAGTATATTATACCCAATCAATGGGGAACCCATTTTATTTCCAGTGTTCACTAACATAGCTACAATAATGTAAGCAAACCAATATTAAATGCCACCTTATTCAAATTAATAGCAATGACCAAATTTGGTCAGAGAAAAGAAAAGGAAATATGTCTCCCTCTTCACAGGGAGTAAGAGGATTGCAGGTACAGAGTATCATAAATACAAACAGATGTAAGCCCTTTTATTGATCAAAATTTTCTCCGTCAAATGAAGGATTCAATGACATTGAGGAAAGATACATTGGGAAATTTTTTGAATGTAAACAAAAGCATAAAATCAATTAAGTGAGGGGAAAACAAAGTCAGCAATATCACTTCAGAGGTAACATGTTGTAATGGAGAGGAAGCCTGCTATTTGAGAATCAGGAAGATCTGAATTCAAGCCCCTGCTCCCACATATATTAACTTTGTGACCCTGTGCAAAATGATTAACCTTTTAATACCTCCAAACAATTCTCTAAGAGAAAGTGTTCATCTGAAATGGTACAGGTGATTTCCTTAGGAGGTTCCCTATGCCAATGAAATTAGAGGCCAGTTCCAAACAAAAATCTATGGATTACAGACAAAACTGTTCTTAAAGGCAAATTAAGATCGAGTGCCTCCATTAATGAAAAACAAAAGTAGAAATAAATTAATTAAATCTACATTAAAGGACACTAGAAAATAGTCAATCAGTAGTTCTTTGGACTATTTTTTTCCTACTTAATAGCATTTTATTTTTTCATTATAGTTTTCGACATTCATGTTTATAAGATTTTAAGTTCCAAATTTTTCTCCCTCCCTTCCTTCCTTTCCCCATCCCCAAGACAGCAAGCAATGACATGTCAATTATACATCTACAATCACATTAAACATATTCCCACATTCATCATGTTGTGAAAGAATAATCAGAACAAAAAGGAAAAACCATGAGAAAGAAAAAACAAAAAAAAAAGTGACAATAGTATGCTTCGATCTGCATTCAGACTCCAGAGTTCTTTCTCTGAATGTAGATAGCATTTTTTCATCATGCATTTTTTGGAATTGCCTGGTATCATTTTATTGCTGAGAAGAGCTAAGTCTATCATAGTTAAACATTTCACAGTGTTCTCATGGTTCTGCTCACTTCACTCAGCATCAGTTCATGTAAGTCCAGGTTTTTTTTTTTCTTTCTGAAATCCACCTGCTCATCATTTCTTATAGAACAATAACATTCAATTACATTCATATACCACAACTTGTTCAGTCATTCCCCAATTGATGGGCATCCTCTCAATTTCCAATTCTTTGCCACCACAAATAGAACTGTTATAAATATTTTTGTACATGTTGGTCCTTTTCCCTTTTTTATGATCTCTTTGGGATACAGACTTAGTAATGCTATTGTGGATCAAAGTGTAAGCAGTTTTATAGCCCCCAAAGGAAAGTTTCAAAAGAAAGATCATAAAGTTAGTTAGGGACAAAAATCAGTAGAAAATAAAAGAACAATTGATTGATGAACTTAAGTTTTTTTTTTTTTTTTTTGCTTTTTGGTGAGACAATTGAGGTTAAGTGACTTGCCCAGGGTCACAAGATATTTTTAGAAGACATAAAATTGATAAACCTTAAAGATATAATCAGAAAAAGGAGAACACAAATCAATAAATTTGTAAATGTTGTGCAATAGAAATGAGAGCTAATGGAGGACAACAGAATTGGAAGACTTGAGATCATCTTCTACTACTGTCACTTATTCCCAGTTCAACCTTGGGCAAGTCATTTTAACCTCTCTGAGCCTCGGTTTCTTCATCTATAAAATGAAGGGGTTGGACTAGATTATCTCTCATGTTTCTACCAGCTCTTACTCCATAATGTACTAGTTGAATGAAAAAATAAAATTCAATTCCTTACTCTCTCCCATCCCTCCCATATACAATCAGTTGCCAAATCCTGTAAAATCTATTTTTACAAGATATTTTACACCCTCTTCTCTCCTCTGACACTGCCACCCCTCTAGTCCAGGAAGTTATAATACCTCGAGTATTTCAAGAACCTTTTTTTTTTTTTTGGCTAGGCAATGGGGTTAAGTGACTTGTGCAGGGTCACACAGCTAGTAAGTGTTATGTTATGAGGCCGAATTTGAACTCACGTCCTCCTGACTCCAGGGCCACTGCTCTATCCACTGTGCCACCTAGCTGCCCCTCAAGAACCTTTTGATTGGTGTTCCTACCTCAAATCTCTCCCCATTCTAGCCCATCTTCCACTCAGCTGTCACTGATTTTTCTAAAGTCTAGGTCTGACCATGTCATTCCCTTATTAGATAAGTACTAGCTGTTTCCTATTTCCTCCAGGGTATTTAGAAGTCAAAACCCTTCTTAACCTAATGCTTTTTTACATTTACAGTTTTCTTAAATCTTATTCACCCCATGTTCTCTGTGATTCAATGACACTAGCCTCCTAGCTGTCTTGTCTCTTGCTTGACACTGTTTCCTGACTCCATGTATTTTCCCTGATTGTCTCCCATCATGGAATTCTCTCCCTCCTCATGTCCATCTCCTTACTTCTTGCAAAGCTCAGCTAAAATCTAGTCTTCCATTAAAAGGCCCTCTCTAATTGCCCTTACTTTTCATGACTTCACTCTAAGGTAACACTCAATTTATACTGTGTTTATCTTATTTGTAAATAGTTGTTCACATGTTGTCTTCCTCATCAGATTCTGAGCTCCTTAAGAGCCAGAACTCATTTTATTTTGTTTTGTTTTTGTCTGTGTATGTGTCACTGGAGCTTAATATAGTGTCTGACACACAGTAGGTGATTAATAAATATTTGTTGATGACTTGAATATTATTCAAGAAAGCTATATACAGCAATAGTTTAACAAGTCAGGTAATTTAATGAATGTTAATACCTATAAAATATAAGTAAACCAAACTAACAATATAGGAAGTTCACAATTTAGGTAGACATGTATGCATGTATATATGTATAATTGTATAATTGTAACTTCATTAGTGAAAAGAACTCCTAAAGAAGAATTTCCTTCATCAATACAGATGAGCATCTTCTCTGTAATTTATATTAATAGAGACTTGCATGGATCACTGAGAGCTTAGCTGATATCCTAGGAATCACAGAGCCAGTAGGTCAGAGGTAGACTTAGGTCTTCCTGACTCCAAGGCCAGTTTTCTTATCTTTATGTTTCTTGTATGACTCACTATCAAAGAATTACCCTGAAAAAAAATCTATTTGGGCCACCTGGACCAATTAGATTTACAGGTGAATTTTTGCAAACCTTCAAAGTACTGATATTACAAAGATTATTTATGAATATAAATATATTTATAAATACAGAAAAAGAAGGAACACTAACCTCACCTATTATGAGGCAAATACGGTGTTGACTTTAAAGCCTGGAAAATAAACAATTAATAAGAAAATTTTAAACCAATTATTAAACAAGGTAGATACAGAAATAAATATGAAATTAAATATTAGCTAATGGAATAAATTAACTTTTAAAAATTTTTTTCATCATTTACAAGGCAGGGTTTGTAGCTAGTATATGTGTAGATTTGTTTATATAGCAGAAAAAAAAAAAACAACTTTAGCATAATATGACAAATAAACAATAACCAAAAAAAAACATATTATATCAATAGATATCTAAAAAGACTGGGGTAAAATTCAACATTTATACATGATAAAAACCCTAAGAAGAATATGAATGCAGGGAATTTTCCTTCATAAAATAAAAATATATCTTGTATCAAGAGCTAACATAATATGCACTGGAGAAATATTAAAAGTATTCCCACTAAATACAGGTAAAAAGCAAGGATGTTTACTTTCACTATTCCTTTGTGAAATAGTATAAGAAATGCTAGCGGTTGCAGCAAAAACAAAAGACTTATTAGAGGAATCAACACTGGAAATAAACCAAAATATAATTATTTTCTAATTATAGGATTGTGTTTCTAAAAAAAAACTCAGCTAAAAAAAAGTTAAAACAATAAATAAGTTCAGTGAGATCATAGTAACTAAAAAAAAATAAGACCTCAAAAATAATTTATTAGAAATAAAATTGAAGAAAAGATAATTAAAAAGAAACCCCATTTGCAATCTTTGGAAAATAGCCTATTGAGAAATGCAGGTAGCCTATGCCAAAGAGGTATTTCCTAAAGCACAGGTTTAACTATGTTACTTCCCTACTCAATCAACTGCAGTTGCTTCTTCTGATTGCCTTTAGAATGAAGTATCAGATCCTTTGTTAAGTATTTAAAACCTCGCCAATCTGGCTTAGACATAATGCATATCATTGTCTTTAACCCATGCTATGATCCAGCCAAATTTTTTTACTTTTTTTCTTACACTATTCCATCTCCCATGCCTTTGCTTCTTCACAGGCTGGCCTTAGGTTTAAAAAATATTCCCTCCTTACCTATGCTTCTTCGATTCCATAGGCCAAATGCTACCTCCTTCATAAGGCTTTTCCTGATTGCTCCTTTCAATTGCTAGTGCCTTGCTCCATTCTACTACTCTTCCAAATACCTCATACTTAACTTTGCATGTATTTTGTGTTTAATTATGTATGTATGTGTTTCCTTGCCTACCCTGAGGCTTGTTGAAAATTCACTAACAGAGAAATAAAAAACAGGTTTTGTTGAAGACAGAAACTGTTTCTTTTGTTTTTGCCTTTTTAAACTCTAACACCGAGCACAGTCAGGCGAATAGTTGGTCCTTAAATGTTTATTGAGTTAAAAAATTATAATAATTGGAATTAAGGAAAATCCAAATAATTGGAAAGACATTCAGTGTTCAAGGATGAGTCAGATTAATATAGTAAAAATTATAATACTTACCAAATAATTTATAAATCAGTTCCCATACCAATCAAAATTTTAAAGTGTTTCTTCATAGAGCTGAATAAAATCGTAACTAAATTTATGTGGAAAAATAAAAAGGCAAGACTCTACAGGAATAAGTTGAGGGAGGGGAGAGGGGGGCAGAAAGCTAACAAAGGTGGTTTTATAATTATAATATATTACAAAATGGTTATTTTCAGAACTAGTTCATACTGAGCAAAAGATAGAGAAATAGATTAATGGAACAGAAAAGGAATATTAGACAATGCACCAAATACATATTAATAATCAATATTTGATAAAGGTATAGAAAATTAAAACTGAGAAAAATTCATTATTTTATAAAAGTGTTTGGGGAAATTAGTTAGTAATTTAGATGAAAACTTATTAGACCCATATCTCATGTCATGTACCTCAATCAATTTCAGCTGGGTGATAGAAATCAACAAAAAAAGAATTACAAAAATATGGGGGAAATGAAATAATATGCTTACCTCAGTTGTGCAGGTGAGATGACTTTTTTCTATTTAATAAATAGGAGATTTTTTTTCCTTCATAGCCATGCCAAAGTCAAGTATTGAGCCACTGCCACTGACTGAATAGGATGATGCTGAGCACCAAAAGTGGAAAAAGCTTTGTAGTAAAGGTTGAGGACTTGCCCTGGCCCTGCTCAGCTGATGAAGTCCAATGTTCTTCAGAATGCAAAATCCAAAATGAGGTAACAGGCATTCATTTCATCTATACATGAGAAGGCAGACCAAGTGGAGAATCATTTGCTGAACTTGAATCAGAAGATGAAGACAAATTGGCACTGAAAAAAGAGAGAGAAAATAAAGGACACAGATATGTTGAAGTATTCTAGTCAAACATTGAAATCGATTGAGGTTGAAGCATACCGGTCCAAATAGTCCTGACACTGTCAATGATGGCATTGTGCACCTTAGAGGACTCCCATTTGGTGGTAGCAAGGAAGAAATTGTTCAGTTTTTTTCAGGGTTGGAAATCATGCCAAATGGTATAACGTTGTCAGTGGACATCCAGGGGAGGAGTATTAGGGAGACTTTCATGTAGTTTGCTTCACAAGAAATAGCTGAAAAGACTCTAAAGAAACACAAGGAAAGAATAGGGCACAGGTACATTGAAATCTTCAAGAGCAGCTGGGCAGAAGTTCATACTCATTACAATCATCCTGAAAAGCTAATGGCTATGCAGTGGCCAGGTCTTTATGACAGGAGTAGGGCTGGCAGAGGCTATAACAGCATTGGAAGAGGAAGTGGGTTTGAGGCTTTGATTACTACAATGGACATAATGATCGATATGGCTTTATGTTGGATACATTGGTAAGAGATCTCTATTGTTTTTCAGGAACGTCTGATCATATAGATACGGAGACGGTGGGTCCACTTTCCAGATTACAACAGACCATCATGTACACATGAGAGGATTGTCTTAAAGAGCTACTGAAAATGATCTTTCCAATTTTTTTCTCACCACTCAACCCTGGTCAAGTACACATTGAAATTGGGCCTGATTGGCAGAGTGACTGGAGAAGCAGATGTTGAATTGGCCACTCATGAAGATGTTGTGGCAGACATGGCAAAAGACAAAGCAAATATGCAACACGGATGTGTAGAACTCTTCTTGAATTCTACAGCAGGAGCAAGTGTTGGTGCTCATGATAGCCAAATGATGGGAGGCGTGGGCTTGTCAAACCAGTCTAGCTAGCCAGCAACTGAGTGGGGATATGGAGAAGGCTACAGTGGTCAAAGCAGTATGAGCAGATATGACCAAGTTTTACAGGAAAACTCCAGTGATTTTCAATCAAGCATTGCATAGAGAGCCAAGGAGCAATGAACAGCAGCTACTACAGTAGCAAGAACCATGCATCTATGGGAGCACATGGAAAGTGAGGGATGTCTGGCATGTCCAGTATGAGTGGTGGATGGGGAATATAATCCCCGTCATTGACTCTTGGTCAACTTTTTTTTAATAAAACAAAAAAGACAAAAGCGAAGTTCAACAGTCTTGCAATATAAGCTTGTGATTTATGCTGTAAGTGAAATCATGATTGTTTTAACATTTTTCAGGTGCAGTATTTTTGAACACAGAAGAACATTCATCTAGGAAGTAATAACCAAGTTGAGTAAAGACTATAACTGTTAAACAATATCAACTTTTCTCAAGTTGTAGGAGTATATTTAAGAAGTAAGCATATTTAGGTTAAAGCAGTTCCAATTACTTTAAATGTGTTATATCCCATTACATGGAAGACTGTTTGAGAAGTATGTTGGGAGACATGCTTTTTTGTAAAACAAATATAGGAGCTGTGTCTGAGATTCCAAAGGAAGACATTTGGCATGTTTGTTCTAGTTTATTTGATTTACTATCCTGTAAGGCACATATATTTAAGCTTTTTCTTTAAAGTTAATGGGGACAATTTTGAGACACAATATGGATACTTTAGGATTTGGTCTTGGTGTTTATATTAAATTCTGAGGCCTTGATTTAAATCTTTCATTGTATTGCAATTTCCTTTTAGGTGTGTTGTGCAAAGTGAAACTTGTTAAATAAATCTTCCTTTCAAAATAAATGAATAAATAAATAGAAGGAATTATTAAGTACCAGATAGACTACTTGATTTCATTAAAATTAGACATTTCAGCAGACCAAAATGTAAATTATCAAAGTAAAATATGGCAAATATGAAATGCAAAAACTTTAGATCTAAAATATACAATAAACTGTTAATAATTCACAGAAGTTAACTCTTGTTCTACATCGGATAAATAGTCAAAGGATATGAAGGAACAATTTTCAAAAGAAACACAAATTCTTAATAATTACTTGGAAATAATGTTCAACTCCATTAATAACGGAAGATATAAATTAAAATGACCTTGAGATACCACCTCACAGCCACACTATTGGTTGAATAAAAATAGAAAAAGCCGTAAAACTCTGCACTGGTGGAGTTGTAGAGAAACAGGTGCATTCATTCATTTGCTCATTTCAGATATAATTATAAACTTGTGGAATCTTTTTAGAGATCAAGCCGAAAATTTGCAGAAAAGATTACCAAAATAATTATACCCCTTAACTTTACAATTCCATTGTTGAGAATATACCCTGAGAATATTATAAACATACACACATGTTATCCTTTCAAAGACTTTTTTTATTGCAGTGTTATTTGTAAAACCAAAAGGCTGGAAAGAACCTAAGCATACAATAATAGGGAAACGGTTAACTAAATTGGGTTACATTAATGTAATGAAATTCTATAATTCAATTAAGATGGTCAGATATGAGAAATAGAAGGAAATATGGGGGAGAGAACTTCACAAAATAATCCAAAGCAGAAAAAAAAAGCAGAAACAGAAGAGAACACACACTAAGATCATGCAAGACAAAACATGATTGGGGATGAGAACAGACAAAACTCTCATGATGGAGGCTTTGAGGGCTTGTCTAAAATATTATGTCATTTTATGCATTGAAATTCACTCACTAGGATATTGCAAAATTACGAAGAACAAGAATGAAAAGACACTTCTCCCTACTCCTTGGAGGAGGTGGGTGGTCCACTGGTACGAAATTCTGTATATATTTCAGATATTTTTTTCAATGTACTGATCAGTTTGGCTGTTTTTTTTTCTCTCCTTTTCCTTTCAAAAATAATTCTTTGTTATATGGCATGACTCTCTGGGAATGGGGGACAAGGAGAGATACAGAGGGACATTTAGGCAATATAAAAATGTATTTCAAAAAATAAATTCATTCATTTAAATGTAAATAGTTACCAAAAAAGTATAATTGGGTAAATTGATGTTTAATTCTGTTTATAAAAATCAATTACCCATTATTTAGTGAGTGCTGTGTCCAACACACTATGCTAGGTACTATAAGGAATAGAAAGTATAAGATGTGATTCACTGCCTTAAAGAAGCTTACAGTCCAGTTGGGGGCACACAGGCACAAGGTAATGAAGACAGCAGTGGACTTGAAGTCACAGGATTGTGCTAGAATCCTAGCTATGTGTGTGACCTTGGGCAAGACAGGCCATCTTTCTTAGGCTTTTTTCCCCTCTCTGTAAAATGAAGGCAGGACTATATGATGTCTTATATCCTTTCTAGTACTAAACCAATGAGGCTCCATCCCTGAGCCCTCACCCAACAGAATATAAACTTTTTGAAGGCAGGGACTGGTTTGTTTGTTTTTCATTTTATCTTTGTGTCTCAGTGCCTTACTCATAATAGGTATCTAGCAAGTACTTGGTGGATTTATCTGGATCCTATGAGCCAATGAAAAGATGACAGATAATATAAAGCCATAGATGATTTGTGCTAAATAGAAGTACAGGAGTTCAGAGCACTGGGCTCAGTGGGGAAGTGAAGAATTCATGAAAAGTATGAAATTCGATCTGGCTCTTGAGAGATGGAAAAAAATCAGAGTTAGATGATTGAGGCATTCTGGGCGCTTGGAGAAAATGTCCAGTTAGCATAAATGCAACAGAAAAAGCAATGAATGTGAAGACTTGGGCCTGACTTCTGGCTCCAATTACGTGACTATGGGCCTTATTTTTGTCATCTGTAAAATACGGTTAACAACACTAGCACAACCTACCCCATGGAGTTGTTGTGAGGAAAATGTTTAAACTTTACAATGCTATAGAAATTATTACTAAAGGAAGCAGAGGTGAGAAAGCTCAAGTTGTGTGTGGAGGGCACTCTGATTTGAGTGGAGGGTTCCATGCAGAGAAACAGGGGGCAGTAAGGCTGGAAATGGGATTCACGTCTCTTTTCACCTATTAAAAGTAATCTCTCATCAGAATATTCATCATCACTAGATGACATACAGTCTGGATTCTGTACTTTTGTGCTGAAGTTAAGCTCCTTTCCATGATAGATTTCCTAGGGTCTGGAAATAAGGTTAGGGAATAGGTAGAAGAGAAAGGTAGAGTTTGTTAGCTATTTCATCAAGAGGAGGTCATGGCTGACTCCAGACATTTTTTCCTACCTAGAGTGAAGATGAAAAGCAGAATGATAATGAATTTAAGAGCTGCTAGAAGAACTACTTTGTCACTCTCACGGTTGTCACCATATCACCTTTTTTTTTTCTTTTAACAAATCCCTTCTATGCTGCTTGGAAGTAATGGCGGTATTAGAGCTTCAAGAAACTGAGGCACAATTATGGAAGTCAAAAGTCAGGAAAATGGTTGAGAAAAATTAGACAAGCAGAGCAAGTGGACCAGGAGAATGGGAAACTCTATGAACCTACAACTTGATTCACATGTAGGATAACCCCTATGGGAAAGAATGAGGCTAATTACTTAAGCTCAAAACACACTACATCCGAAGCGGTTAACCCTGTGATATTGTAATGACTCATGACTTCACTCCTGCTACTTTCAGTCCTCATTAATGGTCTGTTATCTGTTATGTTATCTCTGATCTACCCAGTGTCACTATGGGTCTCTAACAATCACTCTGGGCTTTCAAGACAGTGTTCATTGATACTTTTTTTTTTTCATCAACCAATCAAAATGCGTTTACTTAACACTTACTAGGTACCAGGCTATATCCCTAGGGCTTATGCCCTAGGGGATACAAAAAAAGAAAAAAGAAAAAAAGGCAGTTCCTGCCAACAAGTAGCTTATATTCTAATGGAAGAGTCAACATATGTGTACATCAGTATATACAATATAAATATAGAGTATATGGAAACTTTGGAGATAAAGGGATTAGAAACTGAGAGGTGGGATAGGGAGGGACAAGAAAGGCTTCAGGAAGGAAATGAAACTTGAGCTGAACTTTAAAGCAAACCAGGTGAGGAAGGAGAGCACTTTAACTGTGGAAGGTGGTGAAAATGAAGGCATAAAGGCAGTGATGGAGTATTAACATCCTATGCAACCACATGGCACAATCAAAAGTGCACTAGCTCTAGAACTAGAGAAACTGGGTTCAAATCTTATCTCTGATGTTTCCTAGACCTTGGTTGGGCAAGTCATTGACTCTCCTCAGGCTTCATTTTTTTTTAAATGAGAAGGCTGATTGGGGTAGCCTTTGAGGTCTCTTTCAGATCCATGATATAAAATGGTTTTGTTGGTTCGGTTGTTTTGTTTTGTTTTAACCATCTCAAAATCCTTTAATAGCCATAACAGCTAAAAGGCATAGTGGATAGAAGGCTAGACCTGAGTTCACTCATGCCTCATTCATTACTAGTAGTATGACCCTACAGAAACCATTTTAACCTCTCCCAGCCTCAGGTTGCTCATTTATAAAATATGACATAATAGCTCTAGTACTCAATTCACAGGGTTGTCATTTAGGCTCAAATGAGATGATACATATACACATTTTGCAAACCTTATTTATGTCGTTCAGTCATTTTTCAGTTGTATCTGACTCTTTGTAACCCCATTTGCATTTTTCTTGGCAAAGGTACTAGAGTGGTTTGTCATTTCCTTCTCATAGCTAGTAATTGTCTGAGGTCAGATTTGAACTCAGGATGATGAGTCTTCCTGACTATGAGCCCAGCACTCTATTCACTGTGTCACCTAGCAGCCCTCCAAACCTTAAATTTTAAAGCAAACCTTAAAGCACTATGTAAATATCAGTAATCGTGTTTTCTCATTTGATCCTCAAAGAAAATCTAGAAGTTAGGCGAGGACAGTGTTACTGTCTCTAATTCATATATGAGGCACATGAGGCAAAGTGTTTCAGTGACTAACACTTCATCAAATTGGGCATTTGAGGAAATTACCAACTTTCCAGCTTAGAAAATGGCTAATCAGTAAATTAACAATTTTTGAATTCCTGGTCTTTTGTAGTAGTACTAAGGGACATGTGCTGCTAGCCAGAAATGACCTATTATTGTGTTGTTGTCTTTTTCAGAAGTAAAAATCAAAAAGGAAATTTTCTTTCCCTCATTTTTTTAAATTGTGAAAGAAAAATAGAAATGGGTTATACTTCCTCCATATTTTGCAGGCAGACTGATTTTTGGTGTCTTAAGTAATAAAAGCATGAGAATCAGAGATGCATTTTCTAATCCTTAGTATGGCATCAACTCTCTCTGTGACCTCAAGCAAAATACTCAAATTTCTTTCACTGTAGGATAAAGAGATTAAACTACAGGAGTTTTGTGGTCTCTTTCACTTCTGTGTCCTAATTTTCCCTACAACTCTTACATCCTATGATTATATGATATGATGTATGTATAACTTTAAAAATAGCAATGCTGGAGGGACTATGGAAAGATAGACATGCTGATATCCCATTGTGAATTGGTCCAACCACTCTAGAAAGTAATTTGGAATTATATTTTTTTTTAAAAAAAGAAATTAAGATAGTAGGATGTGATGATACATAACTGTAATTACTACCAAGGAGACTGAGCCTGGCAGAGGTCTTGAGATTGGAATTTCTGAACTGCAGTAAGCTAAGCAGATCAGGTAGGTGTCCAAACTAAGTCTGAAATCAATATGGTGAACCTGTTAGGAGCTAGGGGAGCACCAGATTGCCTATGGTGGGGCAAGCCAGCCTGGGTCAGAAACAGAGGAGGTCAAAGTTTCCAAGACAATCAGTAGTGATATTAAGCATGTGAGTAGCCAATATACTTCTAGCCTGAGAAAGATAAGGAGATGCAACCTTTAAAAAACAAACAAACAAAGAAACAAAACTTAGTAACTAGAACATCCATTATTTTTTACCCAGAGATCTCATTGCTAGGCATATACTTCAAGGAGGTCAAAGGCAGAGAAAAATGTTCAGAAGAATAGACATAGTTGTCCTTTTCTAGCAGAGAACCAAAAACAAAGTAGATACCCATTGATCGGGGAATGGCTAAAGAAATTGTGGTATATGAAAGAAACTATGAATATGAAGAATTCAAAGAAACATGGGATGACATGAAATGATGAAGAAAGATATGATCAGAACCAGTAACATACACACACACACACACACAATTACTACAACATTGTAAATGATGAAGAAGAAAAAGAAGAAAAAGAAAGAAGAAGAAGAAGAAGAAGAAGAAGAAGAAGAAGAAGAAGAAGAAGAAGAAGAAGAAGA
>NW_020954751.1:5433304-5445473 GCF_900497805.2 Vombatus ursinus | reverse complement strand
GAAGAAGAAGAAGAAGAAGAAGAAGAAGAAGAAGAAGAAGAAGAAGACTACACCCTGCATAAATGTAATAACCAAGCTTGGCCTCTGAGAAAAGTTGAGAAAATGTACTCATTTCTCTTTTCTGAAGAGGTGCGGGACTACAGGCATGAAGTATTGCATATACTCTCAGACACAATTACTATACTGGCTAGTTTTGCTGAAGTTCTTTTTTTCCTACTAGTTTTTAGTCCTTTGATACAGAATATGACTCTCTTAGAAGACATAGGGAGGGATATGTTTGCAAATGAATGTTATGTAAAAACAAAATGTAGTAATAAAAATAAAATAGAATTTAACAACAAAGAAAATAGCGATGTGCCAGGAGACTAAAGATGAGCATCAAAGTTATTGGTACTACTGACTCCTGAAGGAATTCATGGGATCAACAAACACTATTACAACTTGTTCATCTCTAAGTTTATATTCTCAGCCTCCCCTAAAATATGAGTTCTTAACCTTTTTTGTGTCTTGGACCCCTTTGGCAATCTGGTGAGGCCTAAGGATCTCTTTCTTAAAATAATATTTTAAATATGTGAAATAAAATACATAGGCTTGCAAAGGAAATCAATTCTATTAAAATAGTTATGAAATTAAAAAAAATACAAGTACCTGGGGTTAAGAACCTTTGCTCTAAACCTGGTACCTTCAACCTCTTTGTAATTTATTAAACACTTCGTAAAAGATTACCCCATTTGACTGCTCTGTCTTTTCCTCATTCTTCAGAACCTAGGAATTACCAAAAAAAAAAAAATCCTGAAATTCTAGAGAAAATTCCAAGAACCCTGCAATACATAGGTATTCCAGATCATATGTTCCCATGTTGCATGAAATTCACAATAGCCCTGCAAAAACCAAAGGCAACCACTGAGTCTAATGTCCCCTTTCCTCATCACTCTCCCTTTTCTCCAACCATCATGTATCCCACAAACATCCTGCAAGACCAGATCACTCCCCTCCAAAATCACATTCAGGGCTTTAAATGGAAAGTCTCAGCCATTGTTCTGTCCTTTCTTCTCTCTCCCTAACCACAGGCAATGAGAAAGAACAGAAAGCTCTGCTAAAAAGGACTTGGTTTACTTTCTTTTTTGAATCCCTACTGAGCTCTCCACAATTCCCAAAGGCAGTTTCCTTAAAAAAATCCAAAGGAAAGTTCTAGAAAATATAAGTGAAGCTATTTCATTGCATATAGCTTGCTCTCCGACCCAGGCTGCTTGAGAAGTCACAGAGCAGGAAAGCAAAGGAAAAGAATGTTCAGGTTGGTTTCTTTCTTTCTTCTTCTTATTATTAAAGCAAATCTACTTCACAGAAGTTTTCAGACTGCAAGTTTGGTTTTCACTCAGCCTCCCCCCACCCAAAAAAAGAGTCAGACATGCATCTCTGACAGCTGGCTCCCAGCACCCTGATAACTTCCCCTGGGTTGATTGTATGGAAAGCCCTATTACTCACAAATCAGTCATGCAGCATCTAAGGCAAACCCCCCTTTATGTCCCGTCATCCCCCTACCCCCATCAGAAGTATAATAATCTTTTCTTGACCCTGGGGCAAGATCACTGAACTTTACCACCAGGTTCAAAAATGGATGAAGAAAAGGCCTCATACTTTTCTAAGCCTTAAAATATTGCCTAAATGTAGTTATTGTGAATCATACTGTGATAAAGTTGGAAGAGATCTAATCAATATAGACCATCAGGGCTAGAAGGGAACTAAAAAGAAAAAATATTAGCACATAGACTTCAAATATAGAAAAATAGAGCACAGAATTATAGAATTTAAAAGCTCTATGAGAACTTAGAATACTGAAGTTTGAAAAGTAGAATATTAGAACTGAAAGAGAACTTCGAACATGGCATACCAAGAATGGCAACCGTTGGAGGGTGGGGCTTCAGCAGATGATAGTCATGGAGTTGGGGTGCTAGAGTGGCTTAAGTAAAAGTTGGTATCTAGAGAAGATGGTGTTACTTCCAGAACTTACTTCCATTCCTTGATGTAGTAAAATAAGAAATGACTCAACAACATCAATACCAACAAAAAATCACCAAGTGTTTACTGAGTACATACAAAGTGCCTAGCATTTGCTAAGTGTTTGAATAATACAAGAGACATATGCAATGAGTCAAGAAACAGTCTTATTCTTCTTCCTATGGGACGCCTTTTCTGATTTTACCATTTGTTAGTTTTCACCCAACCCCCAATAAATTACTTTGTATTTTCACCAAATATATTCCATTTATACTTCTCTGTTTATGTGTCATTTTCTCACCAGCAGAAAGTAAGCTTCTTGAGAGTTAGGATTAACGAATTTTTGTTTTTAGAGCCACACTGTCTAGCATAGTACCTGGCACATAGTAGGTGCTGTTGAATTTAATTAAACTCCAGAGACACGTATGAAAGAATTAGAGCGTAGAACAAGAAAGTATGTAATTAAATATGCAATACAAATGGAATCAGGTGGCAAAAATAGGCTGTAAAATGTGGCAAACATGACTTCTGATGAAAACCTTATAGTAATTTGTTCAAGTTTTGACAGGTGATTTTAAAGATGTTATTGTTCAGTTGTTCAATCATGTCAGACTCATTCTGACCCAGTATAGGGTTTTCTTGGCAAAGATACTAGAGTGGTTTGCCATTTCCTTCTCCAGAGGATTAAGGCAAGCAGAAGTTAAGTGACTTACCCAAAGTTGCAAAGCTAGTGAGTGTCTGAGGCCAGATTTGAACTCAAGTCTTCCTGAGTGCAGGCCCAGTGCTCAATCCAGTGAGCCATCTAGCTTCATCTATTAAGGATGAGACTAATTTCAAAAGCCACAGAGAAAAATCATTCACATTATAGATATACCTTCTATGCCTCTATTGCTTGACTTGTCTGAGTATTTGCTATTCAATTCTTGAGCAAAATAAAGTAACTTACCAAGCTGATCTAGACATACCACTTCCTAGACCATGTGTAGACTGTTTATGCCTTTACTTTTTTTTTTTTTGCTTTTCAGATGAAATAGTATGTTTTGTTATATGTGCTTTTGTCCCTGCCTTCCAGAAGCACTTAGTCTAGTTCATCAGGAAGACCCAAGTAAGACACATAAAACAAGAACAATGTAATATAGCTTGTAATTAAGTGTTGAAGTGTATGGTGTATACTATGATGCACTGGAAAGTAATGCCATTGCTGTTTTAAAGTGATAATGACTAGTTCAATGTACCCCAAGGTTCTTCAACACAATTTATGGAAAGAGTAATGGAATTAAAGGACCTGAGTTCAAATTCTGGCTCTGATATTTGGACAATTGACCTTGGACAAGTCACTGACTAATCTACTTATTCAGTAAGTAATTGAGAGACAATCAAGTGTTTCAAATAGAGGAGTGCTTTATGAGGAAATGGAGACCCAGAAAGGTGATAAGATTGATTCAGGTTATTCACATTCAGGCAATTAGTAACACAGCTGAGTCTTCTCCTAGAGTGGAATAAGTCCTATACTTAGAGTCAGGATACCAGGGATTGAATTTTGTGTCTACCATTTTTATGACTCTGTACAAATCACTTACCCCTTCCTCGGCTTTGGTTTCATCAGGAAATGGCAAGGAGGAGAGAGGCAGTTGGCCTAAGTGAGCTCTAATGTCTCATCCACCTCCAGATCCAATTGCTATGACTCTATGCTATGAGAGTTCAAAGGAGAGGATGATTAACAATGGCTGGAGTGACTGAGGAAGTCATGGAAGAGCTGGGCCTTGATGAATAGGGAAGATCTGGATCAATACAGAAGAGTAGAAAAGCAATGTCAACCAAGGAGAATAGCATGGAGTCCCAGAAGTAGGGCTCAGAATAACAGACTTGTGGGATAGAAAAGCAACTGGCTTTCCCAGAACTCCAGGTTCCTGCTGAAGAGGTAAAAGAAAAAGGCTGGTTAAATAAAGTGAGTTCTGCTTACAGAAGACTTGGAAAACCAAGCAGAAGAATTTAAATGAAATAGCTAACAAAAGTCAATGGGAGACATTTGCATAAAGCAGTAATGTGACAAAAAAAGCATAGATGCAGATGACTCTTTGATTATATGTCTCTTTTAGAGGAAGTATAGTCAAAAAGACAAAATCAGTAACTAGGTGGTCAATATTCCTGAAATTCAATCCTATGTATTATTCCCCTCTAAATCCTCTGTTTGGCTTTTAAAACCTTTCATAACATGATCCCTTTCTGTCTTTCTAGTCCTACATATGACTCCCCTTCACATACTCTACAATCCAGTGACTCTGGCCTCCTTCCCATTCTTTGTACAAGACACTCCGTCTTCCATCTCTATGCATTTAATTGGCTGTCCTCCTTGCCTGGAACACTGTCTCTCCTCATTTCTGCTTTCTGGTTTCACTGAATTCCATCATAACCCACCTAAAAACTCCCATATTCTATCCCAGTTTCCCTTAATGCTAGTGACTTCCCTCTAGGATTATCTCCAGTTTACACTGCTTGTATATAGTCCTTTTCTTGTTGTTTCCCCCATTTGACTGTGAGATCCTTGAGAGGAGACATGTTTCCCCTTCTTTTTGTATCCCCAGTGCTTAACATGGTGCCTGCCACATAGTAGGTGCTAATGAATATTTGCTCTCTTGACTTGACTTAAACCAGAATTTGGTTTAATCTAACTGGCCTATGCCTTTCAGAGTCTGAAGTATTCATTCTTTGTTTTCCATGTTATGCTTTTAAAAATCAGGCTATGCTACCTATTAAGGGAAGAGAGACATCTAGAGAGAAAGAGATTATATAAGATACAGAGACCAAGACGATGAAACACATACAAAGAGGAAAGGAATGTCAGCTAAAAAATAAAAGTCCAGGGGCAGCTAGGTGGCACAGTGGATAGAGCACCAGCCCTAAAGTCAGGAGGACCTGAGTTCAAATGTGACCTCAGACACTTGACACTTACTAGCTGTGTGACCCTGAGCAAGTAATTTAACCCCAATTGCCTCACCAAAAAAGCAAAAAATAAAAAAATAAAAATAAAAGTCCCCCTCAGATACCTAGTAGCTGTGTGACTCTGGGTAAATCACTTAACCCCAATTGCCCCCCCAAAATAAAATAAAATAAAAGTCCATAGACATACAGTTAAGGAAAAGTTAAAATGTGAATGCTCCAAGATGTCTGGAACTGAAGCAAAAAATATGATTGAATCAAAGAAAGAGATGAAAGATAAAAAGGCAAAGGGATAGACCACGTAATTTCTTCAATGCCCTTCAAACACTGTCTGGTCCAGCCACATTGACCTTCTTATTGTCCCTCATACGTCATACTCCATCTCCCATCTGCATGCCTTTGCATAGGCTGTGCCTCATGCCTAGAATGTATTATCTCCTCACCTTTGTTCTTGAAGTCTTTAGTTTCCTTCAAGACTAAACTCAAGCACCACCTTGTATATAAAGTTTTTCCTTATGTAAATCAGCTACTAGTTCTTCCTCTTTCCACAGCCCAAATTATTTTATATATTTGTATCTATTCTGTATATATTTAAATCTATACAATGTGCAAAAACTGGTACTGAGAACTGGGAATACCAAGATGAAATTAAGCCTCTTTTAAAGGAGTTTGCAATATAGTTGGGGAGATAATGAAGGGATATTGTGGACCATAATATGGTGGACTATATGTGGACTAAATATGATAAGGGCAAGGAAAGGTCCACACAAACACTCTGAGACATTCGAAGAGATAGAGATTACTGTTCATCCAACCATAATATACTCATGGTGAATGCTAACTGAATGAAAAAATCTGGTTCACTGCACTAGGAATATCCTGCAGACCTTCAGCAAAGAGTATTCGAAGTCAACTCAATTGAAGCTGCTGAAGTATCAAAGCACCCTGACGTGGGGGAGGGAATGTGGGGGAGGGGCAGGGCAGGAAAGGAAGCAGCTTGTACCAGGTAAGTCAAACCATCATCTCAAATGCCACATTCCCTCCTACCCCAATGAAAACGGCTTAGGAGCTTGGGAATAGCCTTCACCCCCAGCCAATCTCCCACAACCAGCTCAAAGGCAACAATCCCTGCGAAGAATAAGTTTACTGTCTTCACCACTTGCCATTAGCAACAGTTGACCACCTACCATTTTCTTTTTTTTAATTTATTTCATTTTTAATTTATGAAATAAAACATGCATTTCCATAACATAGTATAATAAAAATGATTGCACATGAAACTGTAGATCTACTATGTACTTGTTATTCCTTTTAAATATACAACAAAGTTACAATGTAAATTGTTTTTCTTTTCCTTTTTTTCCTTCCCACCTCCCCAAACACAAATAGGTATAGATAGATAGATAGATAGATAGATAGATAGATAGATATAGATATAGATATAGAGATAAAGATATATAGATATGTATATGTATGTATGTATGTACGTATATATGTGTGTATATATATGTAAAATTATTCTATACATACTTCTATTTTTCAGTTCTTTCTCCATTTGAAGATTGTGTCTTTCTTCATATGTCCTTTATTTAATTGTTAATTTGGGTGTTTATAATAGTCAGAATGACATTTCCTCAAAGTCATTCTTAAAACAATATTGTCACTGTATACAATGTTCTCTTGGTTCTCTTCATTTTGCTCTTCATTATTTCTTGCAAATCTTACCATGTTTTTCTGAGATCATTGAGCTTATCATTTCTTAGTGCACAGTAGTATTCCATCACAATCATATACCATGACTTGTTCAGCCATTCCCAAATTGATGGGCATTTTCAAGCAAGTAAACTCAAAAGCCCCGGGAATAGCAGTGCCTCCTAGACCACTGACTGTGTACAGCCCAGCTCAGCCCCATAAGCATGGTCCAGGAGAGCAAGCTAAGTAAGGAAAGGGTAAGCCATCCCCACCATCTGCCAACTAATAACCTCTAACAGAGCAAGAAAGTCAGGCTCACTTAAAGAACATGGTGACCTGAGGGAGTGACAGAAGCAGCATAGACCAGATAAGTCAAGAGTGCTGAAAATAGCAGTGTTTCCCACCTCCAACCCTGCTCCACCTTCTTAAATTCTAGCCTAGCCCTCAAAGAGATCACTGGGGAAAGCAACCCTATCCCTTGCAAGTACAAAGGTCTTGCCTCCTCACTAGTTACCGACACTGGAAACCTGGAAGAGAAAGTTCTCAAATCAAGCCAAGCCAGCAAGCATTTATTTTGTTTTGTTTGTTTTTGCAAGGCAATCAGGGTTAAATGACTTGCCCAGGGTCACACAGCTAGGAAGTATCAAGTATCTGAGGTCGACTTTGAACGCAGGTCCTCCTAACTCTAGAGCTGGTGCTCTATCCACCGGGCCACCTAGCTGCCCCACAGCAAGCATTTATTCAGGATTTATTTGTGCTAAGTACTGGAGATACAAGGAAAAAGGGGGAAATGTCCCTTCCCTCAAGGACTTCCAGGGCTAATGGGAGAGATGACACACAAACAAATATGTACAAACAAGATATAGACAGGCTAAATGGGGGAGGGATCTCCAAAAGAAGGCACTAGCTTAAGGAGGACCAGAAAAGACCTCAGCAGAAGGTAGCATTTTGGCTGAGATTTGAAAGAAGCTAGAAGATAGAGATAGGGAGGAGGAGCTTTGTAGGCATAGAAGTCATCCAATAAAAAAAAAAATGCATAGACTCAGAAGACAGATTGTCCAATGTGAGGAATAGCCAGGAGGCCAGAGAAACTGAATTATCAGGATGTGGGGAGAAATAAGGTATAAGAAGACTGGAAATGTCAGAAGGGCCTAGGTTATGATTGACTTTAAAAGAAAAGCAGAGGATTTTGCATTTGATCCTGGAGGCAACAGGGAGCCACTGGAGTTTATTGAATAAGGGAGTGACAGGCTCAAATTTTTAGAAAAATCACTTTGATAGCTGAGTGAAGGATGTCTGGAGTGTGGAGAGACTTGAGGTAGAGAAACCAATCAGTGGGCTGTTGCAATGGTCTAACTGTGATGTAATGAGGGAATTCAACAGGATGGTGGCAGACTCAGAGGAGAGAAGGGGTATATAAGAGAGAGATTGCAAAGGTCCAATCAACAGAACTTGGGAATAGATTAGATATGGGGAATGAAGGAGAGTAAGGAGTTCGGGTGCCTAAAAGGATGTTGGTGCCCTCCATGGGAATAGGAAAGTAAGAAAAGAAAGGAGAGTGTTTTAGGGAAAGACAATGAGTTCAATTTTGGACATGTTGAGTTTTAGGTGTTTATGGTACCTTCAGTTCAAGCTATCCAATATGCACTTGGTGATTAAAGACTGGAGGTCAGGAGAGAAGATAGAGCTGGATAAATAGATCTGAGAAGGATCTGCATAAAGATTATGACTGAATGAATGGGAGCTGGTAAGAGTATCAAACAAAACTGTATAGAAGAAAAAGAGGAGGAGAGGATAGTGACTTGAGAAACCCCCATGGTTAGCTAGAATGTCCTAGATGAAGATCCAGTAAAGGAGACTGAAAAGGAACAGTTAGGCAGGTGAAAAGAGGACCAAGAGAGAGCAGAATGCTCGCCACCTGTGCTCTTGATATTGTCCTTAAAGCAGCTAGATAGAGCTTTGGGCCTGGAGGCAAGAATACCTGAGCTCAAACCTAGCCTTAGATACTTACTAGCTGTGTGACCTTGGGCAAGTCACTTGACTTCTATTTGCCTCAGTTTCCTCAACTGCAAAATAGGGACAATAATAGGGCCTACCTCCCAGGGTTGTTGTGAAAAATCAAATGAGATAGTTGTAATAATTATTGCAAAATAATTATTAATCAATAAAACATAAATATAAATTGATAATTTTATATTAAAATTAATACAATAATTATTGTAATAGTTGTAAAATTATAATTGTAAAAAGTACTTAGCCCAGTGCTTGGCATGTAGGTACTTAATAAATGCTTGTTTCCTTCCCTCCTTCTATTAAATGGTTCAACATCAGAAACCAAAATGGTCTTACTTATGGAAATTATGTTAAAGAAGAGGTATTACCATCTTCTTTGCTTCTGCGCCATAAGGACCATGGAATCTTTCCATAAAAGTTGCAGCTGGGGCAGCTAGATGGTGTAGTAGATAAAGTATGGGACCTGGAGTCAGGAAGACCTGAGTTCAAATCTGAACTCAGACACATGATACTAGCTGTGTGACCCAGGGCAAGTCACTTAACCCCAGCTGCCTCACCAAAAAAAAAAAAAAAAGAAAAAAAAAGAAAAAGAAAAGAAACTCACACACAAAACTTGCGGCTAAAATTTCCTCTACCTGAATGAGGGTCTCCTCCCCTTCTTCCCCCCCTAGAATCTGACTTCCTTGAGATCCAGGGCTGACCAGCTTTTTCATTTGTATCTCCAGTGATTAGCACAAAGGAAATACTTAATAAATATTTCTTCATGTATTCGTTGACAGATATTCACTCCACATCTACGCACCTTCTATGTGCCAGACACTTAAGCTGGCTCCGAAGTATACAAAGACAAAAAAGAAACAACCCCTGCCCTCAGAGAGTCTACCCTCTGTTGGGAAACTCCAGCATGAACAAAATTATGGTCTGGACTTTTAAGTTCATCTCTCAGTGCAGGAAACTCCCAGTAGGGAAATTCCCTCTATCAATTCAGATCAGCAACGATTCTGAAACATAGTATTTGAGAATTACTTTAGACACTGAGAGGTGAAGTGAGCAGGATCACAAGGCCAGGACTGTGTTAGAGGCAGAACAAAGTTTACCCAAAGTCATTTCAAAATGGAAAGAGTATTGACAATTTCAGAGAAGGGAGGAGAAAATCAGTAATGGCCTGGGGAGGAGAGGGCACCAGAGCCCTGCTTAAGAGGCGAACCTGGTGCTCTCAGTGACTTGCCCTCCCTGGGGCAGGTAGGTGGTGCAGTGGATGGAATACTGGGCCTGGAGTCAGCAAGACTCATTTTCCTGAATTTAAATCTGGCCTCAGACACTTCTGAGCTGTTACCCTAGGCAAGTCACTTCACCCTGTTTGCCTTGGTTTTCTCATCTGTAAAATGAGCTGGAGAAGGAAATGGCAAACCACTCCAGTCTCTTTGCCAAGAAGGATGACCCAAATGGTGTCATGAAGAGTCAGACATGACTGAAAAACAACGGACATTTTCCCCATACAGTCTTCTCCAAGAAGGATATTTTCAAAGAGCCATTAGTTTATGTTGTAAACATTTGTTCTTAAATTCACTCATTCGTTCTCTCAGAGGTGATTAAAGATGATGGGTGTATAAATATCCAAGTACATAAATGACAAGCCAAACTATCTACATATGGTAATTTAATTTTGAGATGAGTGCCATGTTTATGCACTTGTACCAGGGCTCTTCCTTTTGATAAATGGGCAATTTGCTGTCTACCATTATGTCACTAACAGTGTCGAAGTAAATATCTTAAGTCTAGGCTTGGAGACAGTTGCCTCAGCCACCCAAATGCTTTGGGGTAGGGATGGGGGATGAGTAGAAAGGGAACAAGATCTTTGTCTTAATCTCTGGGTCTGGTACCAGACCCTAGGTTGGATGTTCTGCCATGAGAAGGGAAAGGGCAGGGGGTGGCCTTCATAAATCCTCTCTGTGGTAATGCCATTGTCTAAAACGACAGGAATCCTGAATGAGAATCCTGGAACGAGGAAGGAGCTCCATGTCACTTTAATCATTCCATGTGGTCCTGGGATGAATAACATAGAGTCTATTTCTAAAGCTTTCTTCCATAAAGCAGGTAACACAATGAAATGGGCCTGGCTGGGACCTGAGGGGATTGCTAGGAGGCATCCCTCATTAATCAGCATCTAAGCCCAGGATCAATAGTTTACTGGCTGCTGCAAGCAGTAAGATATCTACAATCCATACCAGTGTGTGTAGACCAGCTCTATTCACCTCACCTTGTGGGATTTATGGGAACAAAATCTGATGGGCACTGGTAATCAGTTTGGAAGCTTTACAATACAGCCCTTTCTCACAGAAAAGGGGGAAGGGAAGAGATTTTCAGAGATGTTCATTTAAAATTAATATGCCATTTGGGGATGATTCATTATCAGTGTTCAGGAGGAAGTGTGTGTGTGTGTGTGTGTGTGTGTGTGTGTGTGTGCAGACAGTTAGTTCATTTCATCAAAAGTGAATTAATATTCTACTCCAGTCTCCTCCATGAGGCATTGGGAAGGCATAAGTCTTACAGACTCAGACTGTGTCTCACATAACGCCGTGAATCCAGATGAGAAACCAAAATCTCAATTCAGAGCCCAGATATTTCCAGATCTGTAGCCAAAACATCTGAGTGGCTGATTTTTTTTTCTAATGATTATCTAGATGTCAGGAACTCACAGGAAAGGGTCTTACAGATCCATGGGGAACCTACAAATACTTGGAATTTAATTACCCTCTCTTCTCAGATTTTATCACATCTGTTTTTCTGTATAAATGGTATATTATCCCAGTAAAATATTAGCTCCTTGAAGGCAAAGACTGTTTTGTTTGGGTTTTTTTGTCCTTTTATCCCTAGTGTCAAGCATAGTGCCTTGCATATAGTAGGTGCTTAAGAAATTACTATTAATAGAGGCAACTAGATAGTACAGTAGATAAAGTGCTGGGCCTAGAGTAGTTCCAGCTTCAGACACTTACTAGCTGTGTGACTCTGGGCAAGTCACTTAACCCTGTTTGCTTCAGCTTCCTTATCTGTAAAATGGGAATAATGATACAACCTAAATCCCAGGGTTTCATGAAGATCAAAAAAGATATTTGTAAAGCTCTTATCTTGTAGTAGGTGCTCAATCAATGTTTGTTTTCTTCCTTCCTTTTTAAATTGGTTGTCCCTTCCTGCACCCACATTTTAAACAAGAACACCTAACCTTTTAGAAATTGGATCATTTCTGCGGTTGTTTCAAATTGTAGATAAATAAAATCATAGGATCACAAGATTTAGAGCTAGAAGAAACTTTAGAATCACCCAATCCAAACCCTCAGTTTACAAATAAGAAGGCTGAAGCCCAGAGGAGGGAAATGACTTGACCAAAGTCATACAGGTAGTAAGTATTAAAAACAGAATTCAAACAAAGTCCTTTGATTCCACTATTTGTTTCTTGAAAGAAAGAAAGAGAGAGAGAGAGAAAGAAAGAAAGAAAGAAAGAAAGAAAGAAAGAAAGAAAGAAAGA
>NW_020954751.1:5268419-5433294 GCF_900497805.2 Vombatus ursinus | reverse complement strand
AGAAAGAAAGAAAGAAAGAAAGAAAGAAAGAAAGAAAGAAAGAAAGAAAGAAAGAAAGAAAGAAAGAAAGAAAGAAAGAAAAGAAAAGAAAACATGTAAAACTATTTCCCAATCGGCAAGCACCACCTCAGTTTCCAATTCTTTATAACTGGAAAAAGAGCTACTATAAATATTTTTGTATATCCCTAGAGTTTGTTTTGTTAAGAATTAATGCTTCTTTTAATCTATCCTCTTACTTGTTCCGTCATCACCATTTTCTCCTTTCTCTCAGGTTTTCTTGTGTGAAATGCATTTTTATACCCAACTCTGTGTGTGTATATTTTTCCCTCCTCTAACCAGTTCATATGAGAATGAGATTCAAATAGCCTCACTCTCCCTACCTCTGCCATTGTTTATAAAGACTCCTACTTGTGCACCTCAGTTATATGAGATAATTTTTCCATCTTTCCTCTCCCTTCTCCACCCCCACTTCCACCCACAGTATATCTCTTTTGATTTCCCTTTGCATTCTTCTTACTCTCAGGTCTTCTGTCTAATTAGATTCCTTTTTCGACATTGGATGACAATAAGGTTCTGAAGGGACACGTGTATCATCTCCTGATATTAGAATGTAAACAGTTTTTCCTTGTTTAAGTCCTTCATAATTGTTCTCTCATATTTACCTTTTTGTGTTTCTCTTAACTCTTGTATTTGTACTTCAAAGGTACTACACAGCTCTGGTCTTTTCATCAGGAATACTTAGGAGTTTTCTCTTTCTTTAATGAAAGGTCTATTTTTTTTTCCTCCCAGGATTATATTCAGTTTTGCTGGCTAAATTGTTCTTGGTTGTCAGCCTGGGTCCTTTGCTTTCTGGAATATTATTATGTTCTAAGCTCTCCACTCCTTTAGAATGGCAGCTGCTAAATTATGTAAGATCCTGACTGTGGCTCCTATGTAGCTAAAGTCTTTCTAGCTGCTTACAGTATTTTTTTTTTTTTTTTGATATGGAAGCCCTGAATTTTGTCAGGTTTCTAGGAGTTTTTATTTTGATGTTTCTATCAGGAAGTGACTGGTGGATTTTTTTTTTTTACTTTGCCCTCTGATTCTAACAGATCTGAACAATTTTCTTTTGTGATTTCTTGAAATATGATGTCTAGGCTCTTCTTTTGATAATAGTTTTCAGTAGTTCAGTGATCCTTAAATTCTCTCTCCTTATTTTGTTTCCCAAGTCAGTTGTTTTTACTGCAAGATACCTTACATTTTCTTCTATTTTTTTCAGTCTTTTGATTTTGTTTAAATACTTGTCTCATGGAGTCATTATCTTCTATTTGGTCCTTTCTAATTTTCAGTGAGTTTATTGCTTGAGTAATGGGTGGGATTTTTTAATTAAAATTTTATTGATATGTTTTGTTTTTTATATCACCATGATTTCCTAATATATTTTCTCTTCCTCTTCCCCTTCCCCTCCCAGAGAGCCATCTCATATAACAAATAATATTTTAAAACTGAAAAAAGAAGAAAAATACATTCACAAAGTCTGAAAATATGTACAATATGCAAAACTTGTGGACCTCCCACATCTGCAAAGGAGTGAGGTTCTATTATATCTCTTCTTTTGAAACATGACTCATCTCTATAATTTTACAACAATCACTTTTGATTTGCTTATGTATATGTGAATATGGCTCTGTCCATTTACATTGTTGTAATCATTATGTCTATTGTTTTCTTGTCTCTGCTTACTTTGCATCAGTTCATGTGGATCTTCCCATGCTTTTCTGTATTCAACACACTGATCATTTCTTATAGCTCAGTAATATTATATTGTATTCATGTACCATAATTTGTCTAGCCATCTCCCACTCAATGAGCATCTACTTTGTTTCTAATTCTTTACCACCACACAAAGTGCTGCTGTAAATATTTTGGTGTATATGGGCACTTTCTTCTTATCAATGGCTTACTAGGGATACAAGATCAGTAATAGAATCTCTGAGTGAAAGGGGATGGATAATTTAGTCACTTAATTTGCATAATTCCAAAATGCCTTCCCAAATGGTTCTAGCAATTCACAGTTCCATCAACAATGTATCAGTGAGCCTATCTCCTCACAACCCCTCCGATATTGACTAGTGCTATCTTTGTCATCTTTGCCAATTTTCAAGGTATGAGATGAAATCTCGCTACCCTGTGCTATGAGACAGGACATATCTCTGACACAAATGGAATCAAGATGACAGTTCATAAAAGATCCAGGGGTGAGAGGGAGGCATTTTGCTCTCTTCATAGTGTGAGCTATAACTGAGCTGTTGCACAGTTGGGGGTTTTGCAACATAAGGTACTAAATTCTGCAACAAATCTGTCTCCTGACCATGTTGCACACCCCATCCTCACCCTCTTGACAGCTCAGTGGGGTCTTGGGTTTATGTGTCAAAACAAGACTAAAAATGAACCACAAACCACTTCCAACATCATCTCCACCCAATTGCTCCTCTTTGCTAATAAGACCCCTCCTTTTCATTCAATTCTGTTAGACAAGTGGATTTGGTACTATATGTATATTATATATACTCACCTCTGACTCAGGCTCCATGAGGGACATAAAAGAAGACACACACACCCAAAAAAAAGAAGACACAGTACCTAACTTCATCAATTCATATAGTCTTTCAAGAGAGACTCAACATACATACATGTAACAGATAATAGTAATAGCTAGTGTTTATATAGAGATTTAAGATTTACAGCAAGCTGTCCGCATGTTACCTCAATGGATCATCACAATAATCCTTTGGAGTAGATACTGTTATTATCCTCATTTTACAAAAAAGCAAACGGATGCTAAGAGAGGTCAAGAGACTTATTCAGGGTCACAAAGCAAGTAATTGTCTGAGGCAGAATTTGAAACAAGGTCTTCTTGTCTCCAAATCTAGCCTTTTATCCAATGTATGACTTAGCTGCCACTAAGATAACACAAAACTATATACAATCAGGTGTTAAAATGTAGGTCAGATTGTAAATTTCTCATGGGCAGAGACAATAATTTTTCAACTTTGTGTCCACAGTGTTTAGCACAAAGTATTGCATATTATTTTTATTATTTTGAGTTGGGTTTTTTTTTTGTCTAGACCTATATTTTATCATTTTAGGGAACTCTTCTGGAAGAAACTCTCCCACTGATGTAGATGGATTACTGCTATAACTATATGGCCAAGTCCTATTCAGTGCAGGTTAGTAGTAAAAAAAAAAAAAAAAAAAGACCAAGATCCAGTGACTGGAATGGTCATTGAACCTGAGCCCAAAAAGCCTTCATAAAAGGAAATCCCCTAAACCTCCCCAAAACAGCCCACTCCAGTTTTGCACATAGGAAGATTTTTGGTTTTGTTTTTATGTGACATTAAGCCTACTGCTACTAGTAGTTCTTTCCTGTGAAGCCTAATAAAACAAGTCTAATCCATCTTCCAGGTAACAGGTCATCATATACTTAAACATAGCTATCATTCCTCCCACTCACTTCTCTAAACTAATCCCCACTTCCTCTAACTAATCATCATATGACCTGAATTTGAAGTCCTTCATGGCCTTTTCGGGACACTCACTAGCTAATCACTATCATTTCTAAAATATGGTGACCCACATTGAACATAATACTTACATGCATTGACTCAGAAAGACCTGAGATCAAATCCTGCCTCAGAGACTTACTAGCTGTATGACTCTGGACTAGTTACTCAGTTCTCTCAGTTTCTTCATCTATAAAATGAGGATGATAATAATAGCACCTGTGTCACAGAGTTGTAAGAATGAAATAAGATAACTGCAAAGTGCTTTGAAAACTTTAGAGCACTATATAGACATCAGCTATTTTTCTATGTTCACAAGACAATTGGTAAGTGTGATACAAACAGCAGTGGAAAATTTGCAAGTCATTCCTCATGATCTCCCCAGGAAGCATGTGGATCTTTTTTAGTCAAAAAAGCAAACTTAGCAGACTGCCCTTTCAAAAACATACACCCTGTGATGAGCATTCTGTGGCAGGAATGAGAAGGCCAAGTGGTTTCTTAATTGTCTTCAGCCCTACTGAGTCGCTCCTTAAGGCAGCAAGGCAAGGTGGAAAGAGCACAGGTTCTGAAGTCATGGAATCTTAGGGCCATAGAACACGAGACAGAAAGGACCTCAGGAGCCAAGTCTAACCCCCTCATTTACAGGTGAGGAAACTGAGGCCCAGTGATCACACTATGATCATTTCTCATCCTTTTGGCTAAGATGAAGTGTATCCCAGGCTCTTGTATGTCCTTTTATAAAAATCTTCCTAGAGGACTTTTAATAATTTAAAAAATACTCTACGGTACTGTCTCAGCACCTACAACTTAAGTGACTTATCTGAGGGAATAGGTTTTAAATGTGAAAGACAGGATTTGAACCCACTGCCTCTGATTCCAAAGTCACTGTTTGTCTCTTATGTTTACTACCTGTGTGACTTTGGGTAAGTCACATCATTTCTCTGTGTCTCAGTCTCCTCAATTTTAAAATAATAGGGTAAGACTTTTTGGCCTCTGAAGTCCCTTTCAGATCTAATTCTATAATGCTATCCCATGATGGTAGCCAGAATATAACTTAATACAAGACTGGGAAGATTCAGCAACTTTGGGAGGAACCAAGAGGCAAAAACATGAGGCTAGGAGGCCCAGCTCTTTTAGTTTCCACTAAGTTTAGTTTCCACTTTAGTTTTCAATAGTGAACAAGACGCTCTCATAGTAGAGCTTCAGTTTCTTCATGTGTAAGGAAAACATTTTGTAAACCTTAAAATAATTTATAAATAAGCGCTCTTGTTATTATCCCTCCATTAGAGTTTTAGTCTCATATAAGTCTGACCAAGTTATAAACTCTTCCAATATAGACCTTCCAATAGTCTGAGTGCCCATCACAGAAGCTGAACTAAAGGGCTAGCACAGGAAAGTTTAAAAGTTTTTTGTGTCATAGATCCCTTTTATGGGCTGTGAGCTACTTGAGAGCTAGGACTTTATTTTGCCTTTCTTTGTATCCTCAGCACTTAGCCCAGTGCCTGACACATGTTAGATGCTTAATGAATGCCTATTAAAGCAATATTATAACAATAATCAACTGTGAATTTTAGCTATTTTAATCAATACAATGATCCAAGACAATTCCAAAGGACGCAAGGTAAAAAAAAATACCATCCAAATCCAGAGAAAGAATTGATGAACTCTGAGTCCAGATTGAAGCATTGTTTTTTCACTTACTTTTTCTTGCTTTTTAAAAAAATTTTGCAGCTTGGCTAATATGGAAACATATTTTGAATGACCTCATTTGTGTAATTGATATACTTCTTGCCTTTCTCAATGGGTGGGGAAGAGTGGTGAGAGTGAGAAAATTTGAATCACAAAATTTTAGAAAATGAATGTTAAAATAAATAAAGTATAACTTTAATAAATAAAGAAATGTCTGTTGATTGAGCGACTGACTGGTGTAACCTATGGATCCCTTCTCAGAATAGTGTTTTTAAATGCATAAAAATATATATAGGATTATTAATGAAGGCAATTGAGATTCAGTTACTAAATTTGCCAACTGAATGCTTTGCTTTTCTTATTGGTCTTCCTGATCCATCAAGTATTCCTTCCTTGCTAAGTATCTTACTTATAGTTATCAAAATATTAAAAAAAAACACAAGTTTGAAGACAACATGTTAAGACTCTCTGCCATTTAGAGAATCTTCATTAGGGCCTTGGTCACCAGCTGATGAGTTTTTGTCCATAGCAGTTCACAAAAGTCACCTCCCTACCAAGTCATGGAAAGGCTCCAACTCTGTATCAGTAAAAGGAAGCCCCATAACAATGAAATCATATATCTTGGAAGCATTAAAGGATAATTATTAACTCAAACACTATCTCCTACATGGGGTTCTTCCTGCCACTTCCACTGCATTGAAATTACCTCACGTTTATTTTGTGTTTATTTTGCATATATTTATGTGTGTACATGTAGTTTTCCCTGATAGAATTTAAGCTACTTGAGAGCAGGGACTGTATTATTTCTGACTATGCATCCCTAGCACTCAGCACAATACCTGGAGTGTATTAGGCACTTGATAAATGCATGCTGATTGATGGGTTGATTGGTTGGTTGATTAATGCTGATGATGTTAATGATGAGGATGATTGCTCATTTCAGTTAGCAAGATGGTACCTAGAAAAACATTCAAATCACTGGATCTTGGTCTTCTCTGTTTCTCCTGCTCTGCACTGGGTAAGACTTTGCCATATAGTTAGATTTATTGGGTAGTAATTACCCATATTTCTTTTTCTCTTTCTTAAAAATCGCTACCATTTTGTACTTATCGTCTGTGACTGTTCAAAACCAATTGCTCGGCTCATTAAGCTTATTAGATAGTTCTCCTGCACCTTGAGACACAAACACTAAATTTTCCGACTGAATGCTTCTGGGAGCTCTTTTACTTGTCTTTTGTGATCTGCCAAATATTCCTTCCTCACTCACTGAATATTCTGCTTAACTTCCTAACTGGATAGCCAATTTAAGACCCAATAGAAAATATACCAACCTAGAAGCCAGAAGACCTGGGTTCAAATCTAGCTCCAAGATTCATTAGCTCTGTGACAGTGGGCAAGTCATTTCCATCTTTAATCTTCAATGTCCTCATCTGTTGAAAAAGAATAATTCTTGCACTGCCTACCTCACAAGCTTGTTCAATAAGTCGATCGACATGAATTCATTAAGTGGTTACTATGTGGCAGATACTGTCATTGGCAGTAGAGATGCAAAGACAAAAACTAAACAGTACCTGCCCTCAAGAAGCTTATATTCTAATGGGGAAACTGCATGTACAGATACAAATATATGCAAAATACTTATATTCTATGAAGGGACATTATGTATAAAAGCAATGATACAGAGATTATCTGCAAAATAAATATAAGATAATTTTGGGCATTGGGGAAAAGGAAGCACTAGCAGCTGGAGGAATCAGGAAAGGACTTATGCAGGAAATGCTGTATGAGCTGAGCTTTGAAAGAAGCAATCAATTCTAAGGGATAGGAAATAAGAAAGAAATACATTCCAGGTATGGGAATCAACCCATGTGAAGATATGGAGATAGGAGAAGGAATTACATATTTGAAAACAGCCAAAAAGTCAGTCTTAATAGACCACAGAATGTGTCAAAGGAAGTTATGTATACTAAGTGTGGAAAGGTAGGCGAGAACCAGACTCTAAAAGGCAAGTGCCTAACAAAGGGGTTTGTATTTGATTCTAAAAGCAATAAGGAGGCAATGGTGTTTATTGAGCCCACGAGAGTCATGGTGAGGCCTTTGTTTTAGTTCTGTGGAGGATGGAATGGAGAGGGGAGAGACTTGAGGCAGGGAGACTGGAAATAAGATTTGGGTTCTAGCCTCAGTTCAAGGACTGAGTAGCTAAGTGACTTTGAGCAAGTTGGGCAATCTCTCTTGAGCTGTGGTTTCCTTGTCAATAAGATGTGGATAATAACACTTGCACTACATGCCTCTTATGGTTGTTGTGAGAGAAAAAAAAATTCTCTATAAACCTTAAAGTACTATGGAAATATGAATTGTATTTATTTTTAGAAGCCAGGGCTTCTGATTCTCATTTCCATGACTTTCCCATTCTACCATAGCAAGCATCATCAGTTACGCCTACCTACTGTATATCCCAACTGCATACATTCGTGGCACCTGAAACTCATCATGTATAAAAGAGCTCATTATTTGCCATCCCACACCTGCCCTGCCTTCTTACTTCTTCATTGCTTTTAATGGCACCACCACCCTCCTAGTTAACAAGGCTGGTAACTTTGGAATCACTTACTATTGCCTCTTTCTTAACTCTTGTGTCCAGTTGCCAAGTCCTGTAGTTTCTAAACCCTCTCCAAGCTCTCTACAACAACCCTACATCAGGCTCCCATTACCTCTCACGTCAACTATTATAATATGCTCTTAGCTGATGTTATTGTCTGGAATCTCTCCCCTCCACAATCCATTATCTGTACTGTTACTCAAGGAATCCTTAGTTTGATTATTACTGCACCACTTCCACACTCAAAAAACCCTCAATGGCTGCTCATTGCCTACTAAATAGAGTGTAACAAATTCCCAACCATGTTATCTAAGGCTTTCCCCAATGTGACTCCAGCCTATCCTTTCCAGTTGTATCACAATGTCTCAGTAATGTAGCCTTTTACCCCACCCCAAATCCATCTGTTCAAATCCCTTCCTTCTTTTGAGGCCCACATCAGGTACTACCTCCTCCATGAAACCTTCCATTACACATCCTGATGAAAGCGTTCTTTCACTCCTCGGGTTTCCCATAGCACTTTGTCTTGATCTCTCCTCTACATTTATTTCATCTGTTCCGTAATTATTTGTGTTCTAGTCCTCTAAGTAGATTGCAAAGTCTTTGAGAGAAAGTCTTGTGCTAAATTTAACTTTGAGTCTCACACAGAGAAAGTACAAAACAAATACTGATTTAAATTGAATGGCATGAATACATTTACTAATTCTTTTTTAAACTGAAGGGATCTTTTAATTGGGAGCTGGGGCAGGGAGCAAGCAGGAATGCACCAAGTGCCTTAAAAAGGGAAGATAAGGGGGTGCAGCTAGGTAACTCAGTGGATAGAGCACCAGCCCTGAATTCAGGAGGACCTGAGTTCAAATCCTCAGACACATAACACTTACTAGCTGTGTGACCTCGGGCAAGTCACTTAAACTCATTGCCTAGAAAAAAAAAAAAAAAAAAAAAAAGGGAGGACAAGACACACTATTATTTGAAGACAAAAAGCAAAAGGGAAGACTAGGGTCTGCAGAGCCCAATCCCACTTCCTTTACATGATTTTGGCTGGCTTGAGAGGTTTTTTTTTTTTAATTTGTGGAATAAAACAAGTATTTCCATGATATAGTATAATAATAATTATTATTATATTATACATATTATATATTACATATGTTATTATAAAGATTGCACATGATTATAAATCTATTATGTACAATTTGCTATTCCACTTAAATATATAATAAAGTTATCATGTAAATTTATTTTCTTTTTTTCCTCTTTTTTCTTTCTTCTCCTCCCCCACCCATTTTTGAATTTAATCTCTGATATCATTGATCTAGAGAACTCTCAGTGAGGATATTCTTTCTACCAAAGCAGATTAGCACCTGTCAGCAACTTAGTCTTGGGAAGTTGTCTAGGACAGTAGTCTCAAACTCAAATAGAAATGGGAGCCACCAATCTGGACACAAGGATTCCTGCAGGCTGTATATTGACTTAGTTTTAAAATGTAACATTTTCTCTGTTTATTATATTTTTACTTATTTTGTAAAATTTTCTCCCAAACAAATTTTAATCTAGTTCCATGATACTCAGGGGAATTAAGGATCAAATGCAACCATTGGGCTAAGTGTTTGATGCTTCTGGTCTGGAGTGCTGAGAAATTTAGTTTTGCTTAGTCTTACACAGCCAATATGCATCAGAAATGGGACTTAAACTCAGGTCTTCCTGACTGAGACCAGCTTTTGATCCATTTGGCCATGCTAAATATTATTTTCCTAAACCCCATCTCCAAGAACTATTTATCTAAAAGAGAAATGAGAATTTTAAGGCAAACTGAAAAACCAATGTTCATCAGAGATGCAAGTCTTTCTAATTTAAGTGTCAAAGTATGGCGATGGGGGTTAAAAGGATGACTGGGGTAGGCAGGTTGCAAAGCAGAGTTGGGGTAAAGGAGACAGTGGCAGCATATTTATCCTGCAGGGTCATACCCCAGAGGTAGCAAGGAGGATGGGATGACATAGAAAAGAATGGAGAGTTCCCAACTCTGCTGAGGAGGCTACAAAAGAGAAAGACTTGTTCTTTAGAGACATTTGAGGAGATAGGAGAGAAGGTAATAGCAGATATTTGTTTACTGAGACACAGAGGCAATGAAACACAGATCACCTATCCCAACCAAAGGCTTAAGAAATGTGGCAAATTATAGGTTTTTGAGGTAATGGGCAACTCCAGGAATGGCTGAGCTAACCACAGGCTTTTATCATAGTCTATCCCTAGGAAACGACATGGGTAGTGAGTGATTGAGTTTGTGTGTGTGTGTGTGTGTGTGTGTGTGTGTGTGTGTGTGTGTGTGTATTACACAGAATGGCCTCCACAAAGGCACTAGAATCATAGTTAGCATTAAACCAGAGGTACAAAACATATGGCCCAGGAAACACCATTCCCAAATGTAGCCCAGACTAGAACTGGGAAAAACAAAGTAAATAGAAATACAATAAAACATAGATAATATTAGATTTTAAATCTAGGTCAAATGAGGCCTGCAGGGGTCCTTATATATAGATTAATGACCCAGGTTTCTATTTGAATTTGACACCACTTCTGTAAAAGTCCCCTTTCTGTTCCTGTTGTTTCAAATATGTATAGCCTGGCTCCCCAGGAAGATGATCTGTTTCTCCAAGGCAGGGGCTAGAGCCATTGATCTAGGATTCCCCACACCTAGAACAGGGCTGCCCAGGTGTGGGCACTCAGTAAATGCTTGTTAACTCACCGACTTGTTGACTTGGGGTCAGTAACTTGTAATGGAGCAGGGTAAATGGGCTCATAAACCAGACAAGGAAGCAGTTGCTGGTGGTGTGGACAAAGTCACCATTTCCTAGGGTTTCTGGAACCTGTGAAGAAAGGTCTCTCCCATCTACAAAGTGATCTTGCTCTCCCTATTGTGTCCCAGAGAAGTTTCAGTGAGTAATGCATTCATCATCACCTTTTATCTTCTTAACAGTTTCTGATAATCACTTATTTTTAAATAGTGCTTTACTGTTACAAAATACTTCCCCACAGAGCTTCAAGTATTTGAAAGGCTGTCCTCTATCAGGGGAAATACCTTACTCTGTTTGGCCCAATGAATGGAACCAGGAGTAACAGGTGGAAGTTAAAAAGAGGCAGTTTTAGACTCAGTGTAAGACTGTGTGAAAATTGAATGAGCTGCTTAGGAGGAGGGAGAGGAAGGAGTCTCCCATCACTGGAAGTCTTCAATCTAATTTATCACTGACCAGTGATATTATAGACAAGATTTGTATTTCCATTCAGTTCAACAAGCATTTATTAAGTAGATATGGGTCAAATGAGATGACCTCTGGGGTCCCTTCCTACTCTACATATCTATATATGTCATTTTCCATATGTTTTATGCAACTAGAAACCGCCATCGAATTCACTCATTCATTTCTGCATCTATTGATTAAACAACCATGTACTATGCTCCTGTGATGACTATAATACTGTATCAGTTATAAGGCAGTGTGATACAGTTGATAAATAGTTGACTGGGCCCATGTCTTACTTCTAATACATACTGCTTGTGTGGTCCTGGGATCTTTCAATACCTTTAAGAGTACAAGTTTCAGACAGAGTATTGATGTGCATTAGTAAGGGAAATTCCTAAATAGGAGTTCTCTATACAACAAAATTGCACATCTGGTTCAAAAAAGAAAAAGACACAGGATAGATACAAAAGATATTGTCCCTGCCCTCAATGTAATTTGCGTAGTTCTGTCATTCATTTTTCCTGTCATCTCTGTATCTTTACACAGCCATCACCATAGTTCAGAACCATCACCAATTACTCAGACTATTATAATAATTTCCTAATCACTCTCTCTACCGTTAATCTCTTCCCTTTCCAATCTTTCCTTCACAGAGCTGCCATATAAAATCTCCCTAAGGAACTGTTTGTGACTAAGTCACTCCCCAGCTCAAAAATCATTAGTGGCTCCCTATTACCTCCAGGATAAAATATGAACTCCCTAGTCTGACATTTAAATCCTTTAACAATCTGGCTCCCACCTTTAGTTCAAATTGTATTTCCCAATGTTCCCACTAATGTACTGTATGTGGCTGCCTATCATTCACTTGATGAAGGTTCATTCTAAACTGACACCTCATTTAAAATATCATGCACACCTTTTTGTTATATGCTTAATAGATCACACACAATCCTCCATGCAACAGCAAACATTCATTTACAAAATACAAAAAAAAAGAGTCTCAAGAGTTCAGTTGCAAAAATACTTGATATTCACAACATTCATCCTCTAACAAGTTGTCAGAGTGCCTCCTATGTGACCAGGACTGTATCAGGCACTGTCAGGAGTACAAAGAAACACATAAAAGGGCCACACATCTCATGGAACTTACAGTCAAGTCATTTCTCCAAGTTATACCATCTGGGGCCAAGTGGAGCAAGTTTTAATACTCTTTCCAGATGGGAGTCCCAATATCTAAGAACAGTAACTATGTTCCCAAGTGACAGCCTTTTACATACCTAAAGCTAGGCACCATCCCTACCTCTCTCACCCCACAGAGTTACTTTTCAAAATTATAAATAGGAAGGGAAAGTTTTTCACCAAACAAGAGGTAGAAGTGTTCATAGCAGATAAAATGGACCAATTTGACTACATGAAATCTAAAAGCTTTTGCATAAACAAAATCAATGCAGTTAGAATTATAAGGAAACAGTGAACTGGGAAAATATCTTTGCATCAAACTTCTCTGACAAAAGGCTCACATATAAGGTATATAAGACCATTCCCCAACAGATAGTCAAAGGATATGAACAGGCAGTTCCAAAAAGAAGTGAAAGCTCTAAACAAACATACGAAATAATGCTCCAAATCACTAATAATAAGTTGATTTCGAATTAAAACAACTCTAGGGTTCCACAACACACTCACCCAATCAATAAAGACAAAAAATGAAATGACAGTTTTTGGAGGGACTGCAGAAGACTTTTAGGTGGTCTTTCTGCCTTAGATCTCTCCCTACTCTAACTCATCCTTCACTGAACTGCAAAGTGAATTTCCTAAAACACAGATCTCATGGTGCCACTCCTCACTCATTCCCCAATAAACCCCAGTGGCTCCCCATTATCTCCAGGATTAAGCACAAAATTCTCTTTCTATAGTTTAAAACCCTTCACAACCTGGTCCTGGAGCTAGGATGCTAACTTTCCATCCATTTTATTTTTCATAATTTATGTCTTTATTGCTGTTGTTCAGTCATGTCTGACTCTTCATGAGCCCATCTGGGATTTTCTTGGCAAAGATATTAGAGTGGTTTGCCATTTCCTTCTCCAGATCATTTTAAAGATGAGGAAACTGAGGCCAACAGGGTTAAGTGACTTGTCCAGGGTCACACAGGCAGTGAGTGTCTGAGACCAGATTTGAACTCAAGAGAATGAGTCTTCCTGACTCCAGGCCCAGCTCTCTATCCACTGTGCTAGCTAGCTGCCCTGGATTTACATCTATTTGTATTTTAAATGACTGTTTACCCCCAAAGAGTGAAATTAATAATAAAGGCTTATGTTTGTAAAGCATTTTACATATAGTAACTCATTTGATTCTCTCAACAATTCTGTAAGGCAGATGCTATTAATTATCCTCATTTGCCACTAAGGAATCTCAGACTCATAAAGGTTAAGCAACTTGCCCAGAGTCACAAGACTTGTGACTGAAGAGAAATTTGAACCCAAGTCTTCCTGATTCCAAGGCCAATATTCTTTTTATTACTTCATGCTAGAGATATGCATACATTAGTGGAAAAGTGAGGAAGCTTCTTAATAAAAGGATATTTTTTAATCAGAAGTCTAAAGGGTGTTTTTTCTCCATATTTTCTTAGCAAGTAACTACTGAGGTTTTGGTTCCAGGAGGAAATCTGATTCAACATTGTCCTCTGATGAGTCGTATTGCTCTGGTAGACAGCTGGTACTGCCTGAAGAAGGGAAATCGCTCTGTCTCAGTTCTGGTTTTTTCTTCTGTTTTGGGGTAGTCATCCTTCCTCTGAATACAATTTAGAGTGCCCTAAAAATAACATGTAAAGAATCCTGAGCGCTGAAGAGAAGGGTGAGGAAAGGTGATGCTGTGATGTTTGATTTTTTTTATTCTTGCCTTTGTTCCAGGAGGCAGCAAGGTATAGTATGCAACACCTGGAATCTGCAAGACCTAGGTTCAAATCCCACCTAGGTCATTTACTAGCTGCAAGTTCATTTGCAAGTTTTTTAACCTCTTAGGGGTTCAAATGTGTTAAGTGTCAGTTAGTATTACTGCAGCCTTGAGAGTCCATCCAACATACAGCTGTGGTGCCACCATAAGAGCGTTCAATTCGGCAACAGAAGACAGAATTGTGGGTGATCTGTGGCTTCTGCAAAACTCCCAAAAGATTCCCATTTAATTTCTAATGCTGACCCACAATATATCAAAACTGCAATGGGGAAAGTCATGATATGGAAGGAATAACTGTAAAGCGATTTGCAAACTTTAAAGTGCTTTATAAACATTAGCTATTATCATAGTTCTTATTTTCAGTATTGAATGAATAAGTAGTTGTTGAATGTTGAGCCAATATGTGCATTGCTTGGAAGAAAATAAACATACAGAAGACAGACTCATGCCCCACCTTCAGTTTATTAGTGGTGTGATCTTAAGCAAGTCATTTGATTCCCTGAGTCTATTTTTTTCTTCTGTGAAATGGATATAACAGTAGTCACATTGCCCGCTGCACAGGGTGCTCTGAAGAAATTGCTTTGTAACTGTAAGTCCCTTGTAAATGGGAGCTATGATCAGTTGTGGAGCAGGGATGGTATTTCCTTTTATATAGGTATCATGTTGTAGTAGATAGAGAGCTATCCTTGGTATTAGGAAGACTTGGGGTCAGATCCTGACTCTGACATATTCTGAATGTGTGTCCCTGGATACTTCTAACTCCTCAATGCCTCTGGCCACTGTCTAAGGATATTCATTGCAGAATAACTATTGACCTGCATTGATAAATGGAGCTTCCTCATTGGGAACTCTGTACACTAATGAAATCAGAAATCTGGACAGCCTTCCTAAAACAAACAAAGAAACACTTTCTGTATATTGATCACATGACTGCTCGTAGAAATTAGTTCTGGTCTTGTATAGGGGGAAGGGATGTAGTAAGTGATCTTTTTATGGCTTGTCTTTTAAAAATAAGGAAGGTAAAAATATGAAATGGAGCTAAAGAAATAAATCAGCAACTAGGTGAACAGCTAAATTAGGAAGCCCCAAGTTCACATACCAACATGGGTGCTTACCCTGTAAATCTTGGCATGCCATTTGATCCTCAGTCTCATTTTTCTCCTCTGTATAATGGGAATAATAGTAATTCCTACCTCACAGAGTTGTTGTAAGGAACAAGTGAGATAGCAAATAGAAAGTGCTTCACAAATCTTAAAGCATTAGACAGCATAAATGCTTTATTATTATTTTATTATTAAATCATCAGTCATTGAGAAGGTGATACAAAAGAAGTTCACTGGGTCTATTTACATACATTTTTTTAAATTGTCAAATAGGGAACTCCCTGGTTCAGGGTGGAGTTTTCTGCATGGTTAGGTTAATCAAAACACAGAGAGGAAGTGAAAGTCCAAGAGAGCCGAACCTTGGCCTGTGATGCAAAATTTTATGCTGTTGCAATTTTTGTAGGGTTTGATATGTAAGGACTTAAATCTGAGTCCTATAGGGTCAGAGTTATAGTACTTTAGAACTGGAAGAGACTTTAAAAATCATTTAGTCCAATCCACTCTTTTCACAGATGAGGAAACAGACTCAAAGAGGGAGGGATTTGCCCCAATTCACAAAGCAAATTAATATCAGAGCCAATCTTGTCTATACTACACCAAAACCACCAGTCATTTTAGTCATCAGTCAATCAAATGACCCAGAGAGTTTTTTTTTCAAGTCTAAACTTTTGTTTTCTTTACATTTTTACTTAGGGAATGGAGGTGGGGAGAGGGAGTGGAAATGATCATGACAGAGTTGCCCCTTCCATACTCCATGTATCCGGTTACTTCTAAAGGATTTCAAAAAGAGCTCTTCTCTGAATTCTTTGATGTATATAGTGCATATTAATAACAAAAATAGTAATAATAGTAAATGTATGTTATGATGATGTTACCAAGAACAATGTTCATTGTATTTCCATGGTACAACAAAAATCTTGGGTTTGTTGATCAAGTAGTATAATTCCAATTTTACTAATAGATACATTGAGATAGAGGTCACACTGGGAATTCATTATTTCATTCAAGAAACATTTAACTGTCTACTATGTACCATGCATTGTGCTCATGGTTGGATCAGAAATAAAGGCAAACACATTCAAGGAAGTCTATATTAATAGGCAAAATGGTGGAGTGGAAAGAGTTTGAAAAATATGGAGTACAACATAGATTTTGCTCCCAGATGTAAGACCTTTGATCTTTGTCAGTCTCATTTCCTCATCTGTAAAATGGGAACAATAATAGGACCTAGTTCACAAGGTTATTGTGAGGATCAAATGAGGTGAGCCAGTATATATAGAGTGTTCAACAAAGTTTCAAAAATTTTTTAAAAGTTAGGTATTCTGAATTCTTCAAAGATCCTAGTATTCCATGATTCATGGTCACACATCATCATTGGAAGAATGCTATAGTTAATGAGATAGAAACAGCAAGGAATAGCTTGGAGATCATAAATTTTCCAAATTAAGTCCATCACCACAAACCATGCTTCACCCTTCCACTTGTACTCAACTATGAGTCCATTTCAATATTCATCAAATATATTATATATAGGCATATGTATGTATAAATATGTGTGTACATATATTATATTTATGTAGTAGGGAGAGACAAAGAGAGAGAAAGAGAGAGAGAATTGTTGTTTGGTCATTTTTTGTCATATTTGACTCTTTGTGACCCCTTTGGGGTTTTCTTGGCAAAGATACTAGAGTGGTTTGCCATTTTCTTCTCCAGCTCATTGTACAGATGAGGAAACAGAGTGACTTGCCCAGAATCACACAGCTAGTAATTGTCTAAGGTCAGATTTGAGCTCATGAAAAATGAATCTTCCTGACTCAAAATCTGGCCTAAGACACCCTGTTTGCCTCAGTTCCTCATCTGTAAAATGAGCTAGAGAAGGAAAAGGAAAACCACTCCAGTATTTTATTAAAAAAAAACAAATGGGGTCACAAAGAGTCAAACTTAACTGAAATAACTGAACAACAACAAAATATGCATAATGAACATGTATACATATATACATATTTGTGTGTGTATACATGTATGCCTAGGCATATGTTCACACATGGGTATGTCTGTGTAGGCATACATGTGTGTGTATATAGATAGACTTACTCAATGTCCTGGTTGCCCATCTAGCTGTGTGGTACTGTTATGATTATTATTGTTTTAGTATCACACTTGAAAGATTATGTCAATACAGAAATCCATTTTGACTGACCTACCAGGTCAGTTTTGCAAGAGTACTAACCAATTTAGTGAAACAGTTAGTTGATTTGGGGATTTTTTCCCCTGCCTCATTGATTGGTCAAGGCAGTTAAAACAGTCTATGCAGGAGATGCACAAGCAACATTTAATCAGACTATAAGAAAATTACTGGATATTTACTAATAAAAATCTGTTCTCTTTTTTAAAAAAAAAAGCCTCTGAAATAATGGTAAAGGTTTCAGAAATACTTTAGAAGCGAGGACTGTTTGCTTATTCTGCAAGGATTCATTTGATAAATATAATCAAATCTCACTAAGTCACATCAACTAGGGGTAGGCCATTTTAGTGGTCTTCTAGTAGCTAAAGATTGGAAGAGCAATCAGAATTTTGCTGATTGTTCCAGAGGGCAATTCAATTCATAAAGCATTTATTAAGCATTTCCAATATAAAATGTGAGTGGTGTGACAAAATGGATAGAGAGCTGGCTTAGATGCTAGGAAAAACTAGGTTCAAGTCTCACCTCTAAGACATATGCAATGTCACTTAATACCTCAGCCCTCTAAGGCAGTGGTATTGAATTTAATTAGAAACAGGTGACTAAAACATACATAAGAATCCATGAGGGCTGCATATTGACTTAGAAAATCATATAATAATGTTATCTATGTTTATTGTATTTTTATTTATTTTGTTAATATTTCCCAATTATATTTAATCTGGTTGGGCCACACTCAGGAGTATTATGGGCCATGTACTGGACACGTTTACTCCAGTCAATTCTCCAAAGCTAAAAGTTGCAGAGAAGATGCCAACTTGTATTGGCAGAGTCATTTTTCACCTGGGAGTTCCCTATACCAATCAAATTACAGGTCAAGTACACATCCCTCATTTCTCTATACAAGCTGCTGGTGGGGAAGCAGAGGTTATCAAGATAAAATCAGAGTCCCTGCTCTCAAGGAGCTTGTGATCTAATAGGAGGGATCCAACATATATAAAAATGAGTTTGAAACAAGGCATAATGTGATGAGGGCAAAAGAGAGATCTGGGCCATTTTTTTTTTTGCTCTAAAAAAATATGAGAATAAGTGGAAAGAAGTTACATCAAGGCAAATCTTGTCTCAAAATAAGCAAGAACGTCTTATTAACTAAGACTGACCACAGATGAATGGGCTGCCTCAGCCAGTCACTGGAGCTCTTCAGGCACACATTGCATGATTATTTGTGTGAATGTTATAGCAGGAATTCATCCTGTAGGTATGGGTTGGACTGATATTGAATAAAAATTGTTCTCTGGGGAAAGCAAACAAAAAACCCACGTGGCTTGTATTTGGCATCTTCTTTGAGTAAATGAACAAGAAAAAAAACCGTCATATAATGTCTAAGGTCATTTCCAATTAACTCTGAAGTTCTATGATTCTCTGAATAAGTTAAAACACTGATTTACAGACTATTTAAAAGGAATGCAATTGTTCTATTTTCAAACTAGGCAAACAGTAATATTTAGTAATAGTGTATTGGTCACCTGCTTTAGTAAAGAAATAAGAATGATTTGATAAGCAATCATCTGATTGATGGGGTATTTTTAAAAGTCCAGAGAGTGTACATATGGTGTTCTCTTCACTATTTTTAATGTGTCCCAGGAATTCTGTTCACACTATTTACTTAGGAAGAAATGAAAAGTACAAGAAGTGCTATATTTGCCATGTTTCCAAAACCAGGTAATACAATTCCCCTCTTTCTTAACCATCTGCCCATAGCCCTAGAATCAAGGCAGACGATTCCATATCATTATCTTGAAATGTTAATAAATTGAGGAAATACAACTCATGGTACGGTCATCTTCAAACAGGAAAGATGAAATCACCACTCATCAGATCAAGAAGAATGAAGAAACTAAGAAGAGAAATGTGGGGGGAGGGATGTGGGGGAATGACCATTGAGGAAGAAAATCCAATCAGAAAAGAGACAGCAACAACACAAGTTCAGAGGATATCTCAGTTTTTTCACAAGTCAAAGTTAAAAAGAGGCATGATGAAGGGTGGAGGAAACATATTATACAGACCAGTAGTCATCAAAATTTGTGCCAATCCAACTCAATCCAAGAAGTATTTACAAAGTACCTAGTCACTCTTAGTACAGATTGAAGCATACTTTTTCACTTTATATTTTTGGGGGTTTTTTTTGCAACATGGTTAATATGTAAATATTTTTTGCATGACTTCACATGTATAATTGAAATCACATTGTTTGCTTTCTCAATGAATGGGGGGAGGGAGAGGATGTGAAACTAAAAAAAAGTTTTAAATGCATGTTATAAATAAAGCACCTAGTCAGTGCAAGGCTCAAATCCCAAATAACATTAACAATAAGAACAATAATAATAGCTAAAAATTATATAATTCTTTTAGGATTTTCAAAGCACTTTACAGATATGATTTCATTTGATCCCTACAGCAACCCTGGAGAGTAGGTGTTATTATTATCTTCATTTTGCAGACATGGAAACTGAGGCAAACAGAGGTTAAGTGACTTGCCCAAGGTTACTAGCCCAGCCAGCATGCAAGACAGAATTCAAACCTCAGGTTTTCTTGCTACAGGTCCAGCCCTCTACCCATTATGCCACCTAGATTTGAAATACATAGTATGACTAATAGATGTCTAATCAATCAACAAACATACGTTAAGTACCTTCTATTATCCAGACACTATTCTAGCTAGTAGCTGGGGATAGAAATGTAAAAGTGAAACAGTTCCTGACTTTAAGGGATTTACATTCTCCTCATATATTCTACTCATATATTCTAAACACACTGAAATCTGGCAATAACATGGTCATAAGACTTTTTATTTATAAATTTATTTATTTATTATATTTATTTTATTTCATTCTGAACTTAAGAAATAAAACAAGCATATCTATAACAGTAGAATAGAAAAAAAAAGATGATTGCACATGAAATTGGAATTCTATTATATACAACTTGCTATTCCTTTTAAATATATAATAAAGTTATATTATTATATTACATTATATTTTATAAATATATTAAAATATTATATACAATAAATATATAATATGTAAATATATTATATAATAAAGTTATATTATATTGTATTATATTATATTATCATGTAACTTTCTTTTTTTCCCTTTTTTCTTCCCTCTCCTCCCACCCCCGCACTAGAGATTGCTACCATTAGACTTATATGTGTATATATGTATATTATATATATGTAAAATCATTCCATACAGACTTCTATTTATCAGTTCTTTCTCTGGGTACAGATAGCATCTTCCTTCGTAGGTCATTTGTAGTTAATTTGAGTATTTATAATAGTCAAAATGACTTAACTGCTCAAAGTTGTTCTTAAAAGAATATTGCTGTTAATGTACACAATGTTATTTTGGTTCTGCTCATTTCATTCTTCATTATTTTATGCAAGTCTGTCCATGTTTTTTCCAAGATCATAGAGCTCATCATTTCTTATAGCACAATAGTATTCCATCACAATTATATACCACAAGTTGTTGCAATTTCCGGTTCTTTGTCACCACAAAGAGAGAGGCTACAAATATTTTAGAACATATAGGTTCTTCTTTTTTTCCCTAATCATTTTGGGAAACAGACCTAATAGTGATACTGCTGGGTCAAAGGGTATAAGCAGTTTAATAATTCTTTGGGCATAATTCCAGATTGCTCTCCAAAATGGTTGGATTAGTTCGTAGTTCCACCAACAGTGAATTAGTGTCCAACATTTGTCACTCTCCCCTTCAATCATTTTAGCCAATCTAATAGGTACAAAATGATATCTTAGGGTTGTTTTAATTTGCATTTCTCTAAACAATAATGACTTACAGCATTTTTTTCATGTGACTATAAGTTGTTTTGATTTCTTCATTGGAAAACTGCCTGTTCATACCCTTTGACTATTTATCAATTGGGGAATGACTTGCATTCTTACAGATTTGACAAAGTTCTTTATATATTTAAGATATGAGACCTTTAACTGAAAAACTATTTATAAAAATTTTTTCCCATTTTTCTAATTTCCTTCTGATCTTGGCTAAACTTACTTTATTTGTACAAAACTTTTCATTTAATGTGGTCAAAATCATCCATTTTATGATTCACACTGTTCTCTATCTCTTATTTATTCATAAATTATTCATCTATCCATAAGTCTGACAGGTAATATGTCCATGTTCTTCAAATTCCTTACAATATCTCTCTTCAAATCTAGGTCATGTATCCACTTTGACCTTATCTTGGTAAATGGTATAAGATATTGGTCTATACCAATTTCTGCCAGACTGCTTTGCTGCTTTCCCAACAAATTTTTTCCAAATGATGAATTCTTATTCCAAATTCTAAAGAGAAGCAACCATCACAGAATGCAGTACACATATTAGTATTTAAAAAAGAAGAAAGTGCTAAAAGAGAATTATTAGATTTGGAAGAGTTTGGGCCCTAGTTCTGACTGTATGACCTTAGGCAAGTCACTTTAGCACTCTTGAGTCTGAGTTTGTTGATCTGTAAAGTGTAGATAAGAATAAAGTTTGCAAAAGGTATACCTTGCCTCATTGGATCCTCAGAGCAATCCTGGGAGTTAGTTAGCACCAGTATTAATAATGAAATATCTCACTTTTCATGCTACAGCACTCATGCTCTTGTTGTGTGGACTCAATGATTAAAATCGTTTGGTAAACCTTAAAATGTCCTAGAAAATACAGTGCCATTGAAAATTTCTCTGAGGAGAAATCCAGATATATCTGATGCTTTCAGTCAATGTCCTTGGCCCATACTGTTTGGTTTAACACTCCCCAGTCCTGGCATCTTCAGTCTAGAATGTTCAGGGGATAGTTGAGCATTAGAGATGTAATAAATTCACAAAGAGACTAGTATAGATAATTAGCTGATGCTTGAGGAAGTGTTCATTTGATAGGCAGATAGCCCTAATTAGAAACTTGAGGTGCTGGCCCTAGAAATACTTGTGGGATTTGAATACTTCAGAAAGAAGAGGGTCACTTCCCAAACACCTTCTAACTCTTTGGATCAGGTGGCATTTGGGTCTCATACAATACTAGCCCTGATACAGAGTAGAAATAGAGGAGAAGGGAAGAATTTATAACCGAACAAGAGATAGAGAACATTATGGAACAAAAAATGGATAATTTTAATTACCTTAAATTAAAAAAGGTTTTGTACAAACAGAACCAATGCAACCAAGATTAGAAGGAAAGTAGAAAGCTGGGAAACAATTTTTACAGCCAGTGTTTCTGATAAAGGCCTCATTTCTCAAATATATAGAGAACTGAGTCAACTTTATAAGAATACAAGTCATTCTCCAATTGCTAAATGGTCAAAGGATATGAACAGCAGTTTTCAGATGAAGAAATTAAAGCTATCTATAGTTATATGAAAAAATGCTCTAAGTCAGCATTGATTAGAGAAATGCCAATTAAAACTACTCTGAGGTAGCACCTCACACCTATCATATTGGATAACATGACAGAAAAGGAAAATGATAAATGCTGGAGAAGATGTGGGAAAATTGGAACACTAATGCATTTTTGGTTGAGTTGTGAACTGATCCAATCATTCTGGAAAGAAATTTGGAACTATGCCCAACGGGCTATAAAACTGTGCATACCCTTTGATCTAGCAATACCACTACTAGGTCTGTATCCCAAAGAGATCATAAAAGAGGGAAAATGACCCACATGTATGAAAATATTTATAACAGTTCTTTTTGTGGTGGCAAAGAATTGAAAATTGAGGGGATATGCATCAGTTGGGGAACATCTGAACAAGTTGTGGTATATGAATGTAATAGAATACTATTGTGCTATAAGAAATGATGAGCAGGCAGATTTCAGAAAAAACTGAAAAGACTTACATGAACTAATGTTGAGTGAGGTGAGCAGAACCAGCAGAACAATGTACACGATAACAGCCACGTTGTGAGATGATCAACTGTGATAGACTTAGCTCTTCTCAGCAATACAATGGTCCAAGACAATTCCAAAAGACCAATGATGGAAAATGCTGTCTACATCCAAAGAAAGAACTGTAGAGTCTGAATGCAGATCAAGGCATACCATTGTCTCTTTTTTTGTTTTTTCTTTCTCATAGTTTTTCCCTCTTATTATGATTCTTCTTTCACAACATGACTAATGTGGAAATACGTTTAACATGATTGTACATGCATAGCCTATGTCAGATTGCTTGCTGTCTGGGGGAATGAGGAGGGAAGGTAGGGAGGCAGAAAAATTTGGAACTCAAAATCTTATAAAAATGAATATTGAAAACTATCTTTACATGTAATTGGAAAAAATAAAATACTAGTAAGTGTATTTTTTTTAATTTGAACATTAATTTTTTTTAAAAAAAATAAATTTCCTCTATAGAAAAATGACTCACATAAAATCCCACGTGTAGTATTTGATGTCTTCTTTAAAGGAGAGAAGCAAAGTCTGAAGCTTAAAGGAAGAGACAAGACCTTTGGCTTCCCTTCCAAATATTCAACCCAGTTGGTCCTAAACAGAAACTCCTCCAGTGGAGGGGAATTGCAAATAACCACCATAAGGCCTCAGGATTCAAAGCTTCCTTCTTCCCAGTCCCTTTTAATTGTGAAGGAAACAAGAATCAAAGGGCCCTGATGGGAGTGTCATTACCATGAAAAAAAAAAAACACAAGGGTGCTAGACAGAAAATCGATGGGAGTGCCACTGGCACTCAGGATTTTTTTTAATAATCAAAATAAAACAAAACTCAAAAAGCCTTTAAAAAAATCCTTTCCTGAAATCCAACCTTAATTTCCAGGAAACAATGGGACATGTTTAGTGCTGCAAAGTGACGAAGTTGGGAAGTTCTACATTAAAAAAAGAGAAAACAAAACAAAATAAAAAACAAGGTTACCTCAAATCCATTGGTATGACTCATATCACTAAGCTTTATCTTTCTTTTGGGTTTTTCTTTTTGCCACAGAGGAATTGAGAGGACTTAAGACAGTTTCTCTGGAAAACCTTAAGAGAAAGTTCCTGCTAGCACTTTGGAGACAGATTTTCTCCATTGGTAAGATTTAGTAACTGAGACATAATAGGAACTATGAGGCAACTAGGTGTTATAGTGGATAGAGTCTTAGACTGGGAGTTAGGAAGTGCTGAGTTAAAATCCTAGCTATATGACCCCAGGGAAGTCACTTAATGTTTGATTAGCTCAGTTTCTTCAACTGTAAAATGGAGATGATGATATCTACCTTACAGAGCTGTTGTACTGATCAAATGAGATAATATTTGTAGAATGCTTAGCAAAGTGTCTGGCACATAGTAGGTGCATAATAAATGCTTTCTCCCTCACTTAATAACTGCTTCTGGAAGGTAGAAAGGAAGAAATGAAGGATAATAGCAGACATGTTTCTTTCAGGTTTGCTAAGCACGTTACAAATCAATAAGCATTTAATAATCACTCACTATATGCCAGGCACAGCTAGAGATTAAAAGTCAAAAATAGAATGATTACTGCTCCAAAGAGTGAGACAACATGTATGTATGAACATATATTGATATATACAAAATAAGTATAATTCCTGGAGGTAGGCACTAGCAGCTGGGGGAATCTTTGAAGGAAACTAAGTATTCTTAAAGGTAGGAGGTGAGAACAGAGTGCATTTCAGGCATCTGCAACAGTCTGTGCAGAGCCATAGAGATGAGAATTGAGGCATTGTGTGTGAAGAAGAGCAAAGAGGCCATTCTGACTAAACTAGAGAGTGTGTAAAGGAGAGTACTGTACAATAATGCTAGAAAGGCATTGTTGGAGCCCTATTGTAAAGGACTTAAAACGCCAAACAAGGAGTTTCATTGGGTGTTTCCAGAGTTTGTTAAGTAGAGGAATGTCTTGACCAAATGTATGCATTAGGAAAATGGCTTTGCCAGCTGTATTCAGGCTAGACTGGAACATGGCAGAGGCTTGAGGCAGACAGATCCATTAGGAGGCTATTTTAAAAGACTAGATGAGAAGTAAGGAGGGGCTAGCTTAGTGGTAGCTATGGTGGAAGTGTTGACTTTGAGTAGAAAAAAGGGGATGGAGGTTAGAAGTGTGGAGGTAGGAGGAAAAAAAGTATGACAGCAACAGATTAGATATGTGATGTGAGAGAAAGTGAAGACTACAAGAATAATCCAATGTTGAAAACCTAAGTGACCAGAAGGATGGTGGTGCCCTTAACAGAAACAGGAAAGTTCAAAAGAGGGGCAAGTTTGGGGGAAAAGATGAGTTCTGTTTGGGACATACTGAGTCTGAAATGCCTGGATACAATTTTCTAGGTACAAATTCTTTTATATGATTTTTACAACAACCCTATAAAAGTAGGTGTTATCCAAATTTTTCATGTATGGACATATGCGAAAATTGAAGCTTACGTTCTTCAAAATTTTCTTGTAATATGTCTTTTTATATCTAGGCTATGGAAATGCTTGTTTTATTTCTTAAGTTCAGAATAAAATAAATATAATTTTAAATTTACAAAAAAAGAAATTGAGGTTCAAAAAGATTAAGTGATTTTTTCTAAGGTCATATAGTTAGTAAGCATAAGAGGTGGAATCTGAATCCCATTCCTCCGATTCTAGATTCAATGCACTATACATATTGTCATGAGGGAAATGCTCTAGTAGAATGGAACAAAGAGGATAGACCTGAATTTGAACCTTGCCTTTAATACTTCTGGCCCACAAGACCTTCAGCACATCTCTCAGTGACTCAGCTTCCTTGATTATAAAACAAAGAGATTGGATCAGATGACTTCTGAAGTCCCTTGTAGCTCTTATCCTATCACCTTCCTCTCCCCATTGGGAAGAAGGCAGCAGCTTTTGGAATGACCCACAATTTAGCCGCTTCAGGCTGGTCAGAGGGCAGCTCTATGCAATAGTTAGTTCTATCCCTGTGCTCTGGATGAAACACACCAACAGAGCACAGTTCAATTCCATAGTTCAAGTTTGAAGTTACAATTAAAAGGACCTTAAGCCTCAGAGAGTGTTTCTCAGACCCATGGTATTTTCCCTTTTTCTTGAGAATGAATTTCTACATTGGAAAGTAGAGCAATGGGGCATTCAATAAATAATAATGCTACAAAGGGTCATTTAATAAATTAACTTATTTCAACAATTTACAGAGCAGCTACTGTGTAGCACTGAATTAGATGCTAAGGCATAGTCTGTCCCCGACTTCTCTGAGATAAGTATTAGTCAATCACCAAGTATCTATTAAGTGCTTACTGTGTGCCAGGTAGTATGTTAAAACACTGGATATAGATATAAAGAAAAAGCAAAAACCATCCCTGCCTTTAAAGAACTTACATTCTAATGAGGAAGGCAACATTGACAAAAATAGGGAGGTACAAGACACACACAGAGTAGACAAAAGGTAACCTTGGAGGGGAAAGCACTATAGTTGGGGAGGTTGGGAAAGGCTTCTTATAGGAATTAACACTGGACTTTAGTCTGAAGTAGTTAAGGATTCAAAGAGGCAGAGGTGAGGAGAGAGAGGATTCCAGGCTGGGGATTTTCCAGGGGCCTTGGCCAATGCCTTTTACTTTTGTAGGCCTTAGTTCTCTCAACTATAAAATGTCAGTTAGACCTAAGTGATTTGTTAGATGCCCTTTCCAACTCAACAGAAAGCCTGAATGCCATGAGTAAAGGCATGAAGCCAAGAGACGGAGTGTCACGTGTGAGGAGCAGCAATAGCTGGATGTATAGCTGGATGGTAGAAAGGAGTAATGCATAAATATTAGGAAGGTATGAAGTGACCCAGGTTGTAAGGAGCCTTAAGTGTCCAGCAGTAGATCATATTTGTGCTGGAGGTAATAGGAAGTCCCTGGAGTTTATTGAGAGCAGGGAAGTGATGTGGTCAAACCTTCGCTTTCAGAAAGCCAGTTTGGCAGCTGTATCTCAGAGAATAGACTGGAGTAGGTGGTGACTCGAGTCCATTTAAGAGGATATGGCAACAGACCAGATGAGAGACGTCAAAGACCTTAAACAGTGTGGTGGCCATGTGAATGAAGAGGAGGAAATGGATGCAAGACTTCTTGTAGAGAAAGAAATCAAAAGATTTGGCAACTGATTAGATATGTGGGGTAGTGAGAAAGACGAGTGTATTTACGGATGACACAAAGCTGGAAGGAACAGTTTTTTTTCTGAATTACAGAGTTAAGAATTAGCAAAGATCTTGTTAGGCTAAAAGCATGGGCCAAATCTAAGATTAAATTTAAATAAAGATGAATTTTCTACCCTATGACTGATCATTCAAATTTAACTACCAACTATAGAATGGTGAGACACACCACTGCATCAAAGATTTTCAACTTGAAGATTCATCAGCATTCATCTAGCCAAATTCCTTCATTTTGAGAAAGAGGAAAATGAGGCCCAAAGAGGTTAAGAAACTTGACTAAGGTCCCGCAGGTAATTAGTGGCAAAGCCAGGATTCAAACCAAGTCCTGTAACTATAAATTCAGTGCTCTGTTTCATAGTACGCTCCCTCAGGTAACATTTTGTGTTTTCTTGTGGCAGTTTCAGTGGATTAAAAACTCCACTTGAGCTTGAATCAACCTATGACATGAGTCAATAATATGACATGGCAACCAACAAAGCTAGATTGATAGTAATAAAAGAATAGTGTATAAGATGAGGAAAATGACAATCCCACCATACTCTATACTAGACAGATCACATCTTTAGCATTGCATACAATTTTGGGTACCTTACTTTAGGAAGGATCTGACAAAACTGGACAGTGTCCATCCAAAAGAATACAGTTACAATGGTGAGATGATGGAGGCCATGATGTATGAGAACTATTTAAAGAAAATAGAGAGGAAAAAAAGAAGAGAAAAATCAGAGGAAGAAAAAGAAGAGAATTAGAGGTTTAGAAAAAAAAAGAGAAGAATTGGGGGAAGGAAAGGCAACATGACAGCTGTCTCTAAGTATTTTAAATACTGTCATAAGAAAAAAAAGAGTAGATTGTGTTTTCTTTTGGGTGCAAAAGAAACTATTTCTTGAGAAATATAGAAGTTCTTTAACATGGGTGATGATTAGGAGTATATTGCAGCCTACTTATTTCTGCCATGTATCTCTCTATTGCTCTTTGGTAGACTACAATTTTAATTCCTTAGAGATTGTGGTGTTTTAGGGTTCACAACCACAGAGCAGCACAGGGATAACATAGGTGTTAAAAATACAGTTTATTTTGGGAGTAGCTTTTGGAATCACGGAAAATGTAGCACCATTTCCTGAATAAAATTGATACCTTTCTTGTCTTCCTCTTCAGTTTTAGGCTTAGATTCTTTTCCATTTGCAACGCCTGTCTTAAATGTATGTACTGATATAGTTACTCAATGGACTGACCTTCCAACACTATGTGATTGTCTGAACAGTGTTTTCCAATCAACTAATTTTTTTCCTATACAAATCATTTGGTCAATTATTTTTAGTAATTATGTATCTCATTGAAAAGGCTTAGTAATGTTCTGGGGCTTAATGTAATCAGCACAATGTTGTATACAAACAGGAGAGTCTGGTCACTGCTTCATCAGGGTTCTGAAATCCTTCAAAATTTCTTCCTTTTATGTTATTATAGTCTTTGTATTAATTGTTTTCTTGGTTTTACTGTCTTCTTTTACTAGACTGTAAGCTCCCTGAAGGTAGAGATAGTCTTTCTTTTTCATGTATTTATATTCCCAGATCTTACCACAATGCCTGGCAAGTAGGAAGACTTAAAAAATGCTTATTGACTTGACCCTAAATCCCTACACTTGAATGACATGTGCATTATACTTGGGTTCAGAAAAACAACTTCTTCCATTGCCAGCTTGTCATAGAGGGTATTCTACTTAGGTTTGGGTTATACAGGTTAGTCTTTGAGGTTCCTTCCAACTTTGAGATTCCATTTGTATATGACAATTTTTTCAAGTATTTGAAGTTCATCATATGCAAAACAGATTAGACTAATTCTGGTTGGCCCTAAAAAGCAAAAATGCCATGGACAAAAGTTGCAGAGAGGTCAATGTCAGGAAAATCTTCAAAAGAACTGGAGCCATTCAAAAGTAGGATGGAATGACTTTAGCAGCAGGGGCTTCCCCAACACTCAGAGGTCTTGAAGAGGGCTCTAACATTAATCTCAAGCAATGGCCATTAGGCACCCACCTTGGGCATCAGGATAGAGAAGGAGGGATTAAGAAGAGAGGTGGAAAGGAAACTAAGAAAAGCTTTTTTAGACTTCACAATTACCTAAAGGTCCGCACCAATAATAAGTAACACGCTACTGAGATACCCACAATGAGATAAGACCACTTTAAATGGATAGTGCAGAGGCTGATTACAAAAGCAGGAATCCTTCAGCAATCTCAGCCATCCATCTCCCTACAACATACACCCTTGTCAAATATGTCCCTTTACCTGGGTCATTCAGTAAAATAGTTGTTTGGAGAGTGAGTAAGCTGGAAATGTGACCTATTAGAGGAAAAGGGATAGGTCTTGACCCTTGTAATTTGAGTTAACATCAAATGGAAACTTGGATATATGATAAATATAGGAGTTTCAAAAGAGCAAATAACAGGAAACTGCTGACAAAGCACACATCAGTGACAGTATCTTTCTCTTTATCCCATGTACCCAATTTCCTATTTACTCTAATCTACAATGAAAAGATGCCATGGGGTTCTAGCATCAGCTGATATCTATAGCACCAACATCAACAACAACAATTCACACTTATACAGTGTTCTAATGTTTGAAAGCATTTTTGTCACAACATCCCTGAAGAGGTAGGTAGCATAAGAATGATTAGTCACATTTTCCAGATGAGGAAATTGAGGGCACAGAGAAAATAAGTGATTTGCCCAAGGTCACACAACTAGTCAGAATTCAAAAGAAGGGAAGTAGCGAATGTTTTTATTTTAAAGCATCGGATTAGACCTTGGGGGCACTGATGTTATCATGATTCAATAATACATAAAATATACCCGTGAGCCCTGTATAAACTAAATAGTACTGCAGCTAACACAGTGCTTTGTGCACAGCAGGTTCATAAGATGATTATTGAATTGATTTCTTCCTCTAAAGGATGTGCTTCCTCACATTGGGCTCAGATCCTACGTCTGTAGAATGAAAGGACTGGACTCCCTGATCTGTCAGGTATCTTCCAAATTCTCCAACTCTGAGTTAGAAGACTGGATTTGGGTCCCATCTCTGCCACTCTAGCTGTGTGACCTCTAGTAAGTCACTGCCTTCATCTCTTTGGATGTCAATTTCATTTTCCATCAAAGAATGGAGTTGGACTAGGTAGTCAGCCACTCAAGTCTCCTCCAGTTCTTAGGATCTGTGAATCTAAGCCCCATGCTTTCCTTTCTTTTGGTTCCAGAGTCATGTTGAAATTAGTGTCACAGGAGATGAACGGAAACACTGAGGCAGGAGAAAGAAAAGAAAAGACTTTTATTCTTGTATGTCCACAGTATCTAGAATTGTGCCAAGCACATAGTAGGCACAATATATTGCAGTGTTATAAAATTCTGGACTCGGCATTAAGAAGATCTGAATTTGAATTTTATCTCAGACATTTACTAGTAATTTGGAATGGCAAATCATTTAACCTTTTCCAGCCTCCTTTTCCTTATCTAAGAAATGAAAAGAAGAAAAGAATAATGACACCTATTATTTTATGTCTGGCCTCAGACACTAGCTGTGTGAACTTGGACAAGGTACTTAACCTCTGTCTCCCTCAGTTTCCTCAACTATAAAATGGGGCTAATAATAAACCTCAAAGGGTTGCTGTGAGGATCAAATGAGATTTGAAAAGCACTTAGCCCAGTAGCTGGCACATGTTAAAAGCTTAATAAATGTTCATTTTCTTCCTTCTTTCTCATCTACTTCACAGGGTTATTGTAAGGATCAAATGAGATATTGCACTCAAGGCACTTTGCAAAATCTTAAAGTGTATGTGTATACATACACACAAACACATGTATATACATATGTACAAATATGTATATATATATATATATATGTATGTCTCTATCTATAGATATATAAATAGAGATAAAGATATAAGCTAGCAGTGGAGTAGATGTTTCATTAAACTGAAAACTGCCAAATGAAATTGACATGACACAAAATCAGTCAGTCAACAAGCTATTGTTTATTAATTGTTATTGTTATTAATCACCTATTACCAGGCACAGCATTGGGGATACAAAGAAAGGTCAGAACATGGTCCCTGCCTTCAGGAGGCTTGCAGTCTAATGAGAGAAACAACACATAAATGTACATCCATGATATATACAGTGTAAAGGGGAGGCACCTTCTCAGAGGGAAGGTACTAGCTATGGAGTAGGAGGAGGTGGGGATGGACTGCAAGACCTCTTGCAGAAGCTATGATTTGTGCTGAGAGGGGAAGGGAACAAATATTGAATAAGAGTCTCTATGTGCCATGCATTGAACTAATATCAAATATCTCATTTAATCCTCACAACAACCCTTGGAGGAAGATATTAAGTGCTATCATTATTCTCATTTTACAGTTGAGGAAACTGAGGCAAATAGAGGCTTAGTGACTTGCCCAAGCTAGTAAGTATCTGAGGCTAGATTTGAACTCAGGTCTTCTTGACTCCAGGGCCTAGCACCCTATCCACTCCAAGGCTTCTTAAACATTTCCCACTCCTGACCCCTATTCACTACAGTGTTTGTTGGCATTGCCTGGCCTGAGGGCCTCTGCAGGTCAAAGTGTGCATGCTTTGTGTTCAGAACCAGGGTTGCAGTGAAGTTACATGATACAACACAGGCTAGCATTGCCAGAAACACCTCAGATTCATTACGCATTTGATTTTGAATTAATTTTTGTCCATTGAGCATTCGTAAACTTAAAGGCTAGGTTTGAGTTGATCCAGATCTTCTCGAGGTCTAAGTTAAGTGTCTAGGAGAATATGAGGCATCTTGGGAAATTCCATTTTCTGTTCATGTATGGGCTCGTGTAGCTGGCATGATGCCACAAGGGCACCAAAGAGCTAAGGTTTCTTCCTACAGGATTTACTCATTCTTCATGAGAAGCACTCAAAAACTTGAATTCATATCCCAAAGTTGAGTCTTATTGGATTTTTAGCCACGATGGGGAAAAGGCCCGGGATTATAGACTAGTAGTACAGGAAGGAATCTTAGATATCGTACAACCCAACCCCCTCATTTTATAGATGTAACTACAAAGGCCCAGAGACAAGAAGCCTTGTCCAAAGCAAGCACCCCCTTCCAGCAGAGTGAGACAAGCGATGTGCAGCATGATGCACCAGAAAGGACACTGGCCAGGAGCCAGAAAGACCTGGCAACCTATATAACACTAAAAGGTAATTAACCATCTTAACCTTCAGTTTCTTTATATAGCAGATGGAAATAATATCTGCCCAGCCTCCTTCAGAGGATGGGTTCAGATGAGATACTGGACATTGAGAACCAACAAAACTTGTAGCAAGAGATTGAACCTGGAGTCTGGAAAGACCTGGGTTTAGATCTAGCTTCTGACACTTACTAGCAATGGAAACTACATATAACTTCTTGCTATTTTATTTTCCTCGTTTGCTTAATAAAGATAATACTACATGTAGTACTTGCCTCACAGAGTTGCGATGTTCAATGAGGTCAAGAGATTTGCACACTTTAAGGCGCTAAATAAATGCCAATTATTGTAAAAGGTGTGTGTGTTGGGTTTATATATGGGTTCTAGTTAGCATGTTAAAGGAGTGGGGGTAGGGCAAGGAGAGAGAGTGTGGCACATTACAAAACTTATCATAATAGGATTTGATTATATAATATCTTGATTATAACCCAATGTCCCAAGAATTTCTAGCAGGCTGCTGCCAACAATTTAGCTTATCCCAGGCAAGAAATGCAGTGAAGAGAGGTGCTAGGTGGCTTTGTAAACGCCAGTCCCCCTGGCTGTGAGAAACCTGGCAGCTACTTAAATATTTATCCCCATGACCCTCACTCTGCAGCATTAAAGCCTCAAAAACTGATAACAAGGAGCACAATCCAAACTTTCCACTTCTTCCTTACTGATCAGCTGCACAGTAGGTCATTACACAAAAATCACTTCATTTCTGAGAAATGCCAGGGTCATTCCAATGGTCCTGCAGCCCACGACCCAGCCAGGTCCTGCCATTCCAGGAACTAAGACCCATTGAAAAGGCTAACGACAGAGAACTTGTCATACAGGTGTCCAAAAGGGCAGAATTTAGTAAAGCTCAGAGGGCAAGTGAGTGGTTTTGACCCCACATCACCCTGGGAGGCCAATGCCTTTTTTTTTTCAGTCCCATTTCCCTTTTTTTAATTTTTTTTTTTAATTCTCTTACTGAACTCAAACATCTTCCTATAACCAATCATCTAGACTGGCTTTTAAAGTGTTCTGAAAATTCATACATGAAAGTCCCATAAATTGCTTTTATCATTTTGTTCCATTACCCCCTTGTTTGCATTATTCTGCTGGTAAATAGTTTTGTGTAAACAGCAACCTTTTAATTGTATTTGGTAGAGCTTTGGGTATTGCCTGAGATACTTCCAGGGTTAAAACGCAGACTGGCTCCAGATTGGTGCTAATGCCGAATAGGAGCTCTATAGAGTTAAGAAACTCATGCAAGACTAGTTACCCTACCAACCTCAAAAAAAAAAAAAACACATACATTTCAATCTCTTTGGAAACCAGTGGTGTACCAAGCTTTTCCTTGTGTGTGTGGTAGGGATAGGGGGTGGTCCACAACCCAGGTTCATGGGAAACTGATGAGTCTCAAAAAGTTCTGAGTTTGAGTCCTGACTTCCTGTTTGACTGTCAAAAAGCCACTTTACCCACCTAGGCCTCAGTTCCCTCATTTGTAAAATGAGTTGATTCTTCACATTTTTTGTACTATGGACCCCTTTGGCAGCCCAGTGAAGCCCATAGACCCCTTCTCATAATACTACTTCTAAATGCATAAAATCAAATACAAAGGATTAACAAAGGAAAACGATTGTATTGAAACACAGTTATCTAAATTTTCTTGAAAACAAGTTCATGAGCCCCAGAATAAGAACACCCTTCATTAGATGATCTCTGGGTACCCTGTGTTTCTGGGAGAGCAAAGATCATTGGTGGAGCCCTGTGGTTCTCTTTCTACCTCTCCATCTGTGGGAAAGATGGAGATGGGTTCTAATGTGAGCTTGTAGGGTTACTAGAGGTAGCCAGCGCTGATGAGACCTGGTTCCAGACTAGTCTGGTGAGATTCATGCTCAAGGGTATTGTTTTGCATCCCACCCTTTCACTGACTCCACTCTATCTCACTCCATCCCTAATGGCAGATAAAAAAGACATTAAGGGAAAAAACAGCATCCTCTGAATGGAGTCCCTTCCAGCAGATTTCTAAACAACAAGAAAACAATGTAACACTGATTTCCTTTTCTCCCGGCAGAAGCCCTCCCTGACAGGTAATGTCCTTTCTAATTTTTGTTAAAGTCTAAGCAAATAACCATATACTATGCAAGCAGACAAATACACTGTGGAAAGGGGAGGAGGAAAACTGCACCAGGCAGCACCAGTCTCTGTTGATCGAGCACACACACAGGAAGCCAAAGCAATTAGTGACCTGAAGAAAGGGTCGGCAGGATCGACTGCCCAACTCTAGAAAGGAAAATTCCCTACTCTGGCAGGGCCCCATCCAGGACGTGGGGGTGAGGTCAGTTCTCTCAGGGCTGGGTTCTACTGGAACGTATCATCCTGGTAAATTGTCTGTAGAATTAGCAACCTGAGGCCATGATCCCCCAATGAGTCACAGCCTAAACCCCAGAAAAAAACAAAGGAATATGAAGGAGGCTAATCCTGGGAAGGACCACAGGAGCTGCAGGACCTGGGATCACAGAAGCATTCCTGGACCCCGGGAGGGGAGCAGAGGACAGGTAGCTGTTCCTCTGAAGATGACCACATTCCTAACTTTAGCCAGCCCGGCCACTAGTTCTTTTCACCCCTCTGGCAAAGACAGCCCCCTGGCATTCCATGAGCCAGCTCCCTAACTGACAGATGTGCCTGTTCTGAGTTGTTAGGACCTGGAACAAAGTAGGCTTCAGCAACCCAGGGACAAGCGTGACTTCAGAGGAGCCCCATTAATTCCCTGTGCCCCCCTTTACTGAGGGCCATAGACTGGACCAGGGATTTAGGGCCTCAGGTCAGTGAGGCTGGGCATGGAGTGGAACATGGAGCAGCAATGCAAGAGATGGGCAGGCAGGCAGTAGGTCAACAAAGCATTGATGAAGCACTTACTATGTGCCTGGTATTGTGTTAGGCAATGGGGAACAAAGAAAAACAAAAAAACCATCCCTGCCCTCAAGGAGCTTACACTGGTGGTGGAGAAGGGAGGATAGATATAGTTTAACGCAGAGGGTAATCCAAGGTACGTAGTGGGGAACAAAGCACGAAATTTGAAGAAGTGAGTTTAAATTCCAGCTCTGTTACTGAGCTACCTTTGTGACCTTGTACAAGTCATTCCATAGGATCTCATTTTCAACATCTGTGAAATTGAAAGTTTGAATTAGATGGACTCTAAGGCCGGCCTCTCTTCTAGCTCTAAATCCTATGATCTTAATATAAGTTAGCTCAATTAAATGACAGTTCCCAATAGGAGAACTGGGACCTAGTTTTTGAGGGAATGGGAGTTTTGGTTTTGTTTTAAGGGAGAAAGGGGGCTGGATAGGGGGAAGGGTCCTTTGGGTGAATGGGAAGCAGCAAAGAGAGGATAAGCTACTTTTTGTTCAGTCGTGTCGGACTCTTTATGACCCCATTTGAAATTTTCTTGGCAACGGTACTAGAGCAGTTTGCCATTTCCTTCTTTAGTTCATTTTATAGATGAGGAAACTAAGGAAAACAGGGGTAAGTGACTTGCCCAGGGTCCCACAGCTAGAAAGTATCTGAGGTCAGATTTGGACTCGGATTTTCCTGACTCCAGGCCCAGCACTCTATGCACTGTGCCATGTAGCTGCCCTAGAATAAGCTACAGAGAGTACTAAAATGAGGACTTTGGGCATCATGAGAGTGTGGAGTACCTATGGAAAAGGGGAATAGAGAGACCAAAGAAAAATTTGCAGTTCTGCCAAGGAGTTAATCCCTGTTCCTTCCGCTCCTCCCAGAAACCAAGTGGGAAGAGTCAACTATCTACAGAGTGGGCTTAGTGAATTCCCGACACCATAACTGGTCCTCTTGGAAAATGGAGCCCAAGAGGAGGGAAGTGAGCCATTTGACCCTACGTTGGCATTATCCTGGCCTAGAGAACCGGGTGGGGTGAGGGTCAAGGGGTGGAGAATCATCCCAAAACCTAAGTCTACTTCCTGCTGAGGGATCTTGCTCACAAGGAGGGTGAGGAGGAAGAATTCTTAAGAACAGGGAGTAAACCCACAGACCTGTTAGCTGACTCCACTTAGTCTTGAGTCTTAAGAGTTTCATTTTTGTCTTTGTATCCTGAGCACCTAGAGCCAAGCCTGGCCCATTTAATAAAGAAATGTTGATTGATCTATCTAATTGATGTTTCCTTTTGCTTTCTTTTGGCTACACCACTCCCCAAAGCTGTGGATTACCTTCTTTCTAAGAAATAAATGTTCATGAACAACTGAATTGAAGGGATTAGTCCTGCCTGGAACCAATTTCCTCTTTTGGAGGTTTAAAGGCTAAGACAAACTCCTAGAGAGATTTCTGAGCATTGGGGCCATGAGAGACTCCCACCTGTAAGCCATTACTTACGAAGCACCAACCGACCTGAAAAGTCCCTAATTCCATTCATTCATTTATTCATTTAAATAAATTTATTAAATACAACATTTATGTGCAAGGTACTGTACTAAGCACTGGGGACCCAAAGGCAAAACATAAAATTGTCCCTGCCTTCAAACAGCTTACATTGTATTGAGGAAAGACAACATAGTAAATTAAATAATGCTACGGAAGGGAATGGGCAGTTAGGTGGCTGAGTGGATAGAGTGCCAGGCCTAGAGTCAGGAAGACCTGAGTGCAAATCCAGCCTCAGACACTTACTAACTCTGTGACCCTGGGCGAGTCATTTAACCCTGTTTGTCTCGATTTCCTCATCTATAAAATGAGCTGGAGAAGGAAATGGCAAACCACTCCAGCATCTTTGCCAAGAAAACCCCAAATGGGATCACAAAGAGTCAGGCATGACTGAAAAAATGACTCAACAACAAGAAAGAAGGGAGTGAGAAAAAGATCCAAACTAGGAGGTGACAGTCCAATGAAAAATGAAATTTCATCCTGCTTCATTGTTTCAGTGTGGTCTTGTCTGGAAGCATGGGAACTATCCAGTTAGTTTGGAAGAAATGAACAGCTGGTTAAGATGGTGTCTGACCCACATGTACAAAAATATTTATAGCAGCTCTTTTTGTAGTGACAAAGAATTGGAAATTGAGAGGATGCCCATCAATTATGGAATGGCTGAACAAGTTGTGGTATATGAATGTAATGGAATTTTTTCTATAAGAAATGATGAGCAGACAGGTTTCAGAAAAATCTGGAAAGACTTATATGAACTGATGCTGAGTGATGTGAGCAGAACCAAGAGAACACTGTACATAGTAACAGCAACACTGTGTGATGACCAACTTTGATTGTCTTAGCTCTTCTCAGCAATGCAATGATCTAAGACAATTCCAAAAGACTCATGATGGAAAATGCTATCCACATCCAGAGAAAAAACTATGGAGTCAGAATGCAGATCAAAGCAAAGCTATTTTCTTTTTTTTTCTTTTTCATGATTTTTCCCTTTCGTTCAGATTCTTTCTTCACAACATGACTAGTGTAAAAATATGTCTAATAAGATTGTACATGAATAGCCTATATAAAGACAAATTGCATGCTGTCTTTAGGAGGGTGGAAGAGAAGGAGGGAGAAAAAAAATTTGGAACTCAAAATCTGACAAAGATGAGTGCTGAAAACTATCTTTACATGGGAAAAAAAATAAATATTAAATGGCAGGGGGGGAGAAGGTAGTATCCAAGAATAGTACTTCTATATCTGGACCACTGTTTAAGATTAATCAATAAACATTTTTAATTGCCTACTCTGCTCCAGGTGCTATGCTAAGTATTAAGAATGCAAAGGAGGCAGCTAGGTGGTGCAGTGGATAGAGCACTGGCCCTGAAATCAGGAGGACCTGAGTTCAAATCCGGCCTCAGACCAAACACTTGACACTTACTAGCTGTGTGACCTTGGGCAAGTTGCTTCACCCCAATTGCCTAAAAAGGAAAAAAAAAAGAATGCAAAGGAAAAGAAATGCCCTCTGCTTTCTAGGACACTGCATATTGTTCTAGTAGGGGGAAATGACATATCCACAAATCAATAAATACAATACAATTTCCAGGTAGAGGGGATAATACTAACAATTCTCAGGGGAAAGGAAGGGGAGAGGAAATCAGGAAGGAGAAGAAATCCTATAGTATATGAAAACTGAGATAAGACTTGAGAAGAACTGGAATTCCAAGAGGCAGAGATGAGGAGAGAGAGTATTCCAGAGTTTCCTATGAAAAGCATGAAGGTAGGAATCCTGTAGTTCAGAAAAAGGAGAAACCAGTGCTAGCTAAAATAATTTAGGAAAACATTAAAGTTTCCCTATCCTTCTTTTTTTCTGGTATCACCTCCTTACTGTCTAACCTGAAGAATTTGATTGCAAGGAGGATATGGTAAGGAGAGCTGCCATTTTGTTCCATTTCCAGCCCAGTTGGAAAATAACAGGAAAACAACTTGTCTTGCTCATTGCAGGGTAAAGATCTCTAAGAGAATGCCAGTTTGCCCTCTGAGTCTCTCCACTCACAGGTCCTTACCTCCTCAATATCCCTGGTCTTCACCTTCACTTAGCCACATGATCCGATGAGTATACACTCCACTCCTTGAGATCAACTCACTAACTCACCCCTTCTGAGACTAATCTCAGCTCCTGGGTTCCTGAGTAGACTCCTGAGCAGCTCAGCCATCCCTTTAGGGGCAGGTATCAAGGGATTTTTTGACATGTTCTTCACTGCAGAGTCACTGATCAAATGATTTTCTAGTTCAGTTCACCCTGGCTGCATGAGTTCCGCCTGACTGCATGTCAGAGGCTTAACACGGAAGTTGTCCCTTTGGGGAGGACAGCATCATCCATGGCCCAGTTCAGATGTTGAGAGACACTTCTGACGGAAAGATGTTCCGGAGGGCTCACCCTTCTGTTCCTTCCCCAGACAGTATAATCACCAAATAAATTATTTTTTAAAATTGCAGGATTCAGAACTGGACAAAAATTTAGAGATCATAGGATCATAGATTGAGAACTAGAAGGGACTTCTGATACCATCTAGTGCATACCCATCATTTTACAGATGAGGAACTGAGGCTAGGACTTTAAATGGCTCAGGCCACAAGGATAGGAAGTGGCAGGGCAGAGATGTGACTCGGAAATCCAACATCTTTCCCAAGGCACTATGTTGCCTCTGAATTAGGTCATTTTACAGAGGCAGAAACAGAACTATGAAGCAATCTGCCCAAGGTCACATAGCTTATAAGTAACAGAGCCAATATTGGAACCCAAGCTCTCTGCCTCTAAATGAAATGCTCTTTCCACTTCTTCATTCTGTGCTGTATACTAACATTTCTCAAACTGTAGAAAGATAGGGGACTAAGTAATTATCCAAGGTCACTTCTAGCTTCGAACCTATGACATTATTATCTCATTAGATCTTCACAACAACCATCTTAAGTGGACAAAGCAAATACTACGAACCTCACTTTGCAGGTGAATGTGGAAAGGACACTAGGTTTGAAATTAGGAGACCTAGATTCAGATTCCACTGCTTAGCAGGTCTTGATCTTAACCAAGTGAGTTTTTAACTTTTTGAGTCTTGGTTTGTCCATCTTTAAGAAGGGAATAATAATATACTTTAAATAATATATTATTAAAATATAAATGCTAGTTCTATGATGCTCCTATGAACCTATGATTGTGAAGAAAGAATTTTTATAAACCTTAAAGTGTTAGTTATTTCCTAAGGAAATTGAAACAGAAAGGTTAAGTGATTTGTAAAAGATCTATGCATCCAGCTAGTGACCACACTAAATGATAAAACTCAGGTTAGTTGACCACCAGCCCAGGATTTGAGAGAATAGGCAGGGCAGTTCCATTTCTAGGAATGAGAGGTGAGAAGCATGACAGAAAGCATTTGAGTGATGATCAATGAAGATAGAAACAGAACCTGTGCTGTTGCCATAAGAGTATAATACAGACTATCTGAAGAGAAAGAAGAAACAGATAAAGAAATGGATACCTATCGAAAACTTGACATAGATCAATTAATCAGTTGATTGACAAGCATTTATTAAGTGCCTACTATGAGTAAAGCACTATTCTAGGCACCGAGGACACAAGTAAAAAGAAAAAATGGAACAATCTCTATCCCCACTATTATAGTTAAGATGAGGAACTTCAATTAATTGAATATCCATTAGTCTCAGTCTCAGTCTCTCTCTGTCTCTCTCTTTCTCTCTCTGTCACACACACATATACAGCAACTAATCCTTTTTTTAGTTGCCTTAATGATAATTCCATCTTTCAAAATGTAAAGAGATCAACAGAAGGGAAGTCTATTCTGGATCTATTCTCACCAACAAAGAAGAATTGTTTGCTGAGATGGAAATTATGGGTACCATGGGGGAAGCAACCAATTCATCTTTAGAGCTTGTGATAGAGCCAGGGAAAGCTGAGAATGGTGTCATATGCACTCTAGATTTGGAGAAAACAGATTTAAAAGAGTTCAGAGGAAAGAGATGGGAATCTCATGGGCCAAAATTCCAAGGGGGAAGTGGGAAGTGAGAGTGGGAAGATGTCAAGAAAAAAAAAATTCTGATGACACAAAGAGAAACAATTCCAATGAAAAGAGGAAGCTGTCTAAATAGAATAATGCACATAGACAGTAAACTCACTGACCAACTTTAATTTTTTTTTTTGCTTTTTTTGAGGCAAATTGGAGTTAAGTGACTTGCCCAGGGTCACACAGCTAGTAAGTGTCAAGTGTCTGAGGCCTGATTTGGACTCAGGTCCTCCTGACTCCAAGGCCAGAACTCTATCTGCTGCACTACCTAGCTGCCCCCCAGCTTTGATTTTTAAAAGATACGTGCAGATGATCACTGAGGATGAATAAAAAGACAGTTCTGAAAGGGCAGGATTAGCAAAAGTGCTAAAAAAAACTGGACAAGTAATCTAAAGACAACAAAAAGGTGATTGTAAGATAGTTGGGGGAGAAGAGGAAGATGAAAGGAGGGATGGGTAGGATGACAATGATCACTGCTAATGGAGAGGAAAAGTAGCTTGATTCCTGGATTGGACTAAAAGGGACAGAATGAAAATGGATAAAAGGGAATTAACATTCAAAACAAGTAAAGAGATAGTAAAAGAGCAGTAGGCTTCCCTGAATGAGCTCAAGTCATTTGACTCAGCTGACCATTATTCTTGGACACTGAGAGAGCCCCGGTCAGAGATGTTTGATAGGTCAGAAAAAGGCAAAAGAGGTAGCACAGACCTGGAGAAATGTAAATGTCCCACTTTCCTACAGGCAACAAAATGGAATCTTCAAACTATAGGTCACTAAGATTAAATGCAAATCCTGGGGAAATCCTCAAAGCTATTATTAAAGGGGTGGTTAGTTGACATCTAGAAAAGGAAGAGGTGTTTTCAAGAACCAATGTGGTTTATTAAAGAACAGGGCATACCAAAATAAACTTACTTTCTTTTTGGATAGATTACTTAAAAGGTAGGTAGATCAGAGGAAAGCCATAGCTATAGTTCACCTATATTTTAGGAAAGCATTTGATAAAGTTTCTCATGCTGCTTTTGCGGAAAATATTAAGAGATGTGGGCTAAATGACTGGACTGATTGATTGATTAGATTGATTAGATCCAATTAGATTGATTCAGTTCAGGTTGAAAGACCAAAATAAAAAAAAAAGTTATGTATAGTTTAATGTAAAATTAGCAGGACGTTTCTAGAGGAATACCACAGGGATCTACACTCAGTCTTGTGCTATTTCACATTGTTACCACTGACTTAGATAAAACCATAGATGGTATGTTTAACCAAGTATGCAAATGACGCAACCCTAGCCTTGGAAGGATAGCTAAGACATTGTATGAGAAAGTCAGGATCCAAAAATTCTAAGCAGGCTGGAACATTAGGCCAAGGTGAGTAAGATGAAATTTACTAGGACAAATGTAAAAATCTTACATGCAAAGTAAAAAGTCACCTTCACAGGTATGAGATGAAAGAGATGTGACCAGACAGTTATTCATCTGCAAAAGATTTGAGCCTTATAGCAGACTGTAAGCTTAATATAAATCAAAAGTACAATATAATAATAATAACTAGCATTTATATAGCACCTGCTATGTATTAGGCATTGTGCTAAGTGCTTTACAAATATTATTTAATTTTATCCTCACAAGAACCCTGGAAGGCAGGTGCTATTATTATCCCCATTCTACAATTGGGGAAATTGAGGCTAGGTTACTTACCCAAGGTCACACAGCTAGTAAGTATCTGAAGTGAGATTTAAACTCAGGTCCTTCTGACTCCAGAGCAAGCATTCTGTTCACTGTGCCACCTAGTTGTCCATACGGCAGTCTTGGGCTATGTTAAGAGAGACAACTTCCAGGCATAAGGAGATGACAGTAGTCTCTGCCCTACTGAGACCACAACTGGGATATTGTATTCAGTTCTGGGTGCCAAGTTTAGGGAAAGACATTGTGGGAATTGTCCATAAAAGGGAAGCAAGAATGGTGAAGTCCATGCTGTATGAGGACTGGCTGAAAGAATTCAGCATGTTTAGCCTGGAGAAGATTCATGAAGATGAAGAACATGACAGAGTTGGAAAGGCTATCTGTCATGTGAAAGAGAGTTTGGGCTTCTGCCTTTGGCCCCAGAGGATACAACCAGAATGATGGCTGGTAGTTTCAAAGAGCCAAATTTAGGCTTGATGTAAAGAAAAATGTCCCAAGGGGAATGCACTGCTTCCAGGTGGTGGATCCCTCCTTAGAAACTTTCATGAAAAGTCTGGATGATCAGTTGTTGGATAATGTGAGAAGGAATTCTTGTTCAGGTGTATGTTGGGCTTGGTCCTGAGTGTACCTTCCAATGTGGTGTGTATGGCATGTTCAGGGAGACTAGCATCTCTGGTGTGAGAGCTGCCAAGCCCTTTTCAGGGCTGTTCATCCACCTTTGGTGTCCACCCATAGCCCAGCCATCACCTGTAGCTCCAAGAAGCTGTAGCATGTGCAGTGGCCACACCCCAGTAAACTGTCTTGGCAAATGAGATAAACCAGGTTGAGAATAACTGATAGGCCTCTAACCTGATGGTGAGTTAATGGGATGTCTACCCCAAGCATGTGAAGACATCCCCCCAGCAGAATGGGTAGATGACAACAATTTGTTCCAATGGCCATGAAGGCAGCTGAAGCAGGCACTATGTAGGGCTTAAAGCTTGGTCAGACATCAAAGATGCCAAGGTAATCTCCTGCACCCTGGGCCATCACCAGTCATCTTGACTTTTGTCCTGCTACTGTACTTCAATGACTCTGGAAGAGAGAGTGAGGCTAATGACTTGGTGCAACTCTGCCTCACTTAAATTCAATTCATTAGCAAGTCAAGCCATCACTCCACTATGTCATTGGTCCTCTACAAAAACAAAGGATGAACAACACTTTCCAATGTGGCAATTCTCTAGCTACATCTACAAGTTATCTTCTAATTCAAATATTTTGAAGGGAGATAAGAAGAAAAAGAATATAACTGAGGAGACAACTTTATGATAGGAAGAACACCCAACAATTGTTTCTGGAGAGACCCACTTGTACTAGAAAAACATACATGCAGATCAACTCTTTCTGTTCTTGAATGGACTTCATCTGAATACTCTTTCTACCTCAGACCCATGGCAACTCAACTCCTTACCCAGAATGATGTGAAAAGAACAGACTTCAATATGACAAGTAGAAAAACCACAATGAGGGAGAAGTGGGCTAGTTTAAAAAAAAAATCATGAGCTAATCATTTCTTTGGTATTTATTACAAAGACTGCCCTAAATTCTTTCTCCATCTCTGCCTCCTGCCTCCTTCTGTCATCAAAATTCCACAAATAAATACGTACTTTCACCCAAGCTAATAAGTCCCATTGCTTTATAAAGCTTCAGTCATTTGCTTCAGACCAGACAGTTCTGAACAAGTCCTCTGTAGCCAGCAATTTTGTTTCTCCCCCAGAACTAGAAATTCTAAGGTTTAATAGGTACCTTAGCATAACAGATATGCCTCAATTTTATAGTACAAAAATAAGTCATTTTTATTTCTTCTCAACATCCTACCATCTCTACCTTCCATAACCCCATGATTTATCATCTCCACTCAGAATCTCAAGACCTAAAAGCTGGACAGTGCCGTAGAGGTCACCTAGTCCAATCTGTTTATTTTACAGAGGCAAAGAGATGGATTGGCTTGCCCAAATCAAATAAATGATGAACTAATGTCATTGACAAATGTCTACTATGTGTCCAACACTGTGCTCTACATGTTCTAGTTATAGTGAATACAGTACTGAATGTAGAACTGGAAAGGTCTGGATTTAAATCAAACTTCAGGCCCTTATTATCTCTGTGACAATTCTTTGTAAACCTTAAAGCTTTAAATAAATAAATGTGAATACTACTGTCATATCTACCACCATGGTTGTGAGGCTCCAAGGAGATCAATGAATCAATCAATCAACATTTATTAAGTGCCCATTATACGCCGAGCACTGTGCTAAATGACAGGAACACAAAAAGAGACAAAAGACAATCCCAGCCCCCAAAGAGCTCACAATCTAATAGCAGAAACAAGTAAACAAATAAGTACAAACAAGCTCTATACAGGATAAATAGGTAAAAATAACAGAGGGAAGGCAAGAGAATTAAGAGGGGTTGGGAAAGGTTTCCTGTAAAAGATGGTATGTTATTTGGAACTTAAGGGAAGTCAAGGAGGTCTGTAGTCAGAGTGGAGGAAGGAGAGTGTTACAAACAGGGTGACAGCCAGAACACCTGCAGCTGAGAAATGGAATGTCTTGTTTATGGAATATCTAGGTGGCCAGTATCACTAGATCAAAGAGTTCATGTCAAGAAATAAAGTGTAAGAAGATTGGAAAGGTAGGAGGGGCTTATGAAGGATTTGAATGCTTATTTTTGTTTTTGATCTTGGAGACAATAGGAAGCCAACAGAGTTTATTGAGTAGAGAGGTGACATGGTCAAATTTTTGCTTTAAGAGGGGGCCATCTCCAGTCATCCTGATCTATATCTTGCCACTGGACCCAGATGGCTTCAGAGGAGAAAGTGAGGCTGGTAGTGACTTTGCACTGCCCTTCCTCACTTAAATCCAATTCACTTGTAAGTCATGGCATCACCTTCCTGATGTTGTGGTCCTCTTCGAGAATGAAAGACAAACAACAATTTGTTGTAGGAACATCACGTTAGTGGCTGAATGGAGGATGGATTGGCATGAGAAAAGACTTGAGGAAGACAGACCCACCAGCAAAATATTGTAATAATCTAGGTGTGAGATGATGAGGGTCTGCAGCAGAAGCGTGGCAATGTCAGAAAAGATAAGGGGACATAGATGAAATGGACAGACCTTATCAACAGCTTGGGTATATGACTTCACAATAATAAGGAATCCAGTATGACTCCTAGATTGTGAGCCTGAGGGACCAGGAGCATGGTGTTGCCCTCTACAGTAACAGGGAAGGTGGAAGATGGAGAAGACTTAGGTGGAAGGGTAATGATATGTATGTAAACCACTCTGCGCATTTTAAAGCATTAAATGAGTTATTGTTCAGTCCTTTCAGTTTTGTCCGACTTTCTGTGATCCCATTTGGGGTTTTCTTGGCAAAGATACTAGAGTGGTTTGCCATTTCCTTCTCCAGCTCATTTGACAGATGAGAAAACTGAGGCAAACAGAGTTAATTGACTTGCCCACGGTCACACAGCTAGTAAATGTCTGAAGCCAGATTTGAATTCACAAAGATGACTCCACACTCAGCACTCTATCTACTGCACCACCTAGCTGCCCTAGATTTGTCATTAATTGTTATTAGGACAAAGAAGAAACATAAGGGCTACCACGTGGTACCATTGTGACCAAAAGGGAGCTGAGAGAATCATACATAAGCAAATCTTATGATAATTTGAAGACATTTCTTCAATACTTTAGGCACAGACTGCAAAGTGCCTTCCCTGTAAGACCCTGTTAGGTAGGTAGCTAAAGTATTACTCTCTTCATCTCACAGATGAGAAGAATGAGGTAGGCTCTGCCACACATAATTCCTTGCCTATGAAAGTAAGTATCTGAAGGGTGATTTGAACCCATATCTCTAGTCTCCAGGTCTTATGTTTTGTCCATGCTGTCTTCTCTATTGATAGATCTTAAGGTATCTTGTCATTTTTTTATATGACACTAAGAGAAGGAAGGAAGGAAGGGAGAGAAGGAGGGGGAGGGAGAAAAGGTGGGAAGGAGGGAGGGAGGGAAGAAGGGAGAGAGGAAGGGAGAGAGAAAAGAAGGAAGGGTAAAAAAAAAAAGTGTTTTAAGCACCTACTCTTGCCACAGCTTGTGCTAGGAATTGAGGTCTAGAGAGTACAAGGAAGTTGAGTAGAACCATAGGGCAGATTATCACTCTTTCCAGGAGCAATGATATTATTGACTTTATTATTGTTCCTCGGGGAAAAGCAAAAGGTAAAGTGTGTGTATGTGTCCGTGTGTCCCTGTGTCTGTATCTCTGTGTATGTGTCTGTGGGGATGGCGGGGGGAGGGAGAGTTTGCAAGTGTGACAGTAGGGCCGACCAGGTGGTCCTGGTTTCCCATGGATGACTGGCTGGAATGTGAAGAATGGCCTAGGGCAGCTAGATATAATGAATAAGGTGATTTTACACTCACTATTCACTCACCCACCAATCAGAAAAGCTCAGCCCCAGGGCCAAATTCCAAAACTGAGTGGATCAATTCTTCCAGAGAAAGGGGGCATGGCCTCTTGAGATCTGATCTTCTGGGTCATTGGTCCAGGTAGAGAGAAAGGGGGAGGCATTAGGGTAGATGGTAAGATGCTTGGGTGTGCCCTGGTTTCCTGCTTGAAAGATGGTTGGGTGGGATATAAGGCATGACTAGGTAAATTTTTTGATTATTATAAAGTCAAATCAGAGGCAGCTCCGTATAGTAGATGGAGGACAGAGACTTGGCCTTGTGCTTTGATCTTTTGGAGCTATTGTTTCCTCATATGAATAGAGCATGAGGGCAAGAAGGGACAGGAGACATTTAGACTAAAAGGGTCCTTTACAGCACTAAAATTCTGAGTCTATGATATTAAAATTCAATCTTTTATAAATTCTGAGTACTGAGATTAGTCTCCTTGATGCTGAGCTCTACACTTCAATTTTGTCATCTATAAAATTGCAGTGACACTTAGCTTGCTAGGATATTGGGTGAGATGACATAAAGTTTATGAGATACATATAAAAATGATTATCACATTTCTAAAGCTCCATCTACGCAGTCAGCTGTCTCATAAAGGCTTTAGAGAAGGGTTGGCCAGGCTTCCTTTCTGAGCATCCCACCCTTTAGATGCTTCCACTTGAGCACTAACTCGAGTGAGTGTGGTTAAGTAAAGTTTCTAAAATTCTTATCACCTCTCATCCCCACCTTACCCCCCACTTAGTTCAACTAACACAGCAAGAATTAGCCCAAATCATCAACAGATTCCAGTTCCTTCTTGAAAACTGCTTACTGAGGAGCACATATGATTTAAAATCTTACCATCTTGCTTCAGGCTACTGGAAGCCTGCAACACAACTGTGTCCTTTCTTGACTCATCTTCTGAAATCTTCCATAGTACTATTTAGAAGCAAAATGGTATGGTACAAATAAGTACTAGCCATGAGGTCAGAAGTCCTAGGTTCAATACCCATCTCTGCTGCTTGATAGTCCTAGGACTAAAAAGAAATCTCTTGCTTTTCTGAGTCTCAGTTTTTCCTTTTGTAAAATGGGAGTATTTCTCCTTCAGTATAATTACCTTCCCTTTGGACCTCAAAAATGACATCATTTGGCAGTTCACTAAAGTCAGTCAGCCAATAAACTAAATGCTAGGATAAATGCTTCCTTCCAGTGCTAAGTACTGGAGGTAAAAAGAAAGGCAAAAGAAAGTCGTTGCTGTCAAAGAGCTCACTGTCTAACGGGAGAAGACAACATGCAAAATATGTACAAACAAGATGTGTACAGGATAGATCTGTGAAAACCAAGAGAAGGAAGACAATGGCATTAAGGGGTATCTGGAAAGGTTTCTTACAGAAGGTGAGATTGTAGCTGGGATTTGAAAGAAGCCAGGGAAGCATCAACTATATTATGTAGAGTCATAGCTAGAAATACTTTTACTTGGGGTAAGAGGATGGGCAGAGAGGCACAAAGGATGGTAAGAATGAGAGGGATATGGTACAAAGGAAAGTCAGAGGGTGGTGACAACATCACAGAAGATAATCCACCTATGGCTGCATTGGCACCAGGAGAGGGAGTAGTCCATCTCTAAGAGAAATAACCCTGTACCCTATCATGGGGGTGGAAAAAAAATGAGCTCCCAGGAGAGGATGGTCATGAGATTCTGGGGATAGGGCTGCGTGAGGAAGCAGAGTCAGGTATGAAGTTCAGGATGGCAGAGGGTGAAATCCAAGGGTAGTGCTTCTAGGGGAAGTGCTTCACTATTTGGTGCCAGCATCCTGAGACAAAGCCTTGGTAGCCCCAACCTAGTTACAATTCTATTTCACAACGTTACTTTGAATAAATCATTTGCTCTCTCTAAGCCATTGTTTCATCATGTGTGTATTGGGAATGGGTCTGGGTAATTATACGCCATTAATAAGTTGACTTCCATCTCTAATATTCTATAAGTCCATGTGTTTATGATTCAATTCCTTACAGGTTCTGTTACCTGAGACACTTGTCCCAGTAACACTCCGGTGTTCAGTTCCTCATTCCACGAGATCTAGTTTGCCAGCATTGTGCCTCTATGATTTTTATCCTCTAAATTCTACTATTAAAGAAGTATTTATTTGATTTAAACCGTTGCCCCACGTTAAAAAGTAATTACATCTTGGGTGAGTAACCTATGAAGCCAATAACCAATTTTAATATATTAGTATGAATTAGCTTACCAAATCCTTTGCCAGTTTAATATGATTGAGAGAATAGTTTGATTGGCCAAGGAAAATATAGAAAGTGACCCAGAGTCAAAGCTGCCTGAAGACAGATGGGCAGAATGTCATGGGGACCTTAGGGGTGGGGTGGTTTTGTTATAGGGGAAAAAAAGGATCAGAAAAGGAAGGGCAAAGGTGACACTTCAGAGTTTTTGTACAGGGGGAGTTTGCTGAAGGAAGGAGTGACTTGATACCTGTCTTGTGGTTTAGCTCCCACTGTATAATTCCAGAAGAAAGAATTAGTCAGGGATAGAATTAAGTAATTGCTTCAATATGAAAAAGAAATTCCTCCCATTTCAAGCTTTCCAGCAATGGCTTGAGCTATTCAGAAGGAGAGTGAACTCATCTTTGCTGAAGACTGTGCTCTTATTGTTTGTCCTTCATTTTGAAGAGGACTGATGACATCACCATCACAAGGGTGACGTCTTGGCTTATGTGTAAATTGGATTTAAGTGAGGCAAAGTTGCACAAAGTCACTAGCCTCACTGTCTTCCAGAATCATTGAAGCCCAATGGCAAGAAAAAAAGTCCAGATAACTGCAATGACCTAGGATGCAGTGGTTGACCCTGGTCAGACATCAAAGATGTCAAGCTCATCCACTGCTGAAGATATACAACCAAAAGTTCTTGCTCAAGGATATAGTAGAGGGGGTTCCTGCGGTGTCTGGGAGGGTGGGCTAGACCGGTGATGCTAAACTCAAACAGAAACTTATCCCTGAAGGCTGCATATTGACTTAGAAAACCACACATTAAGATTGTCTATGTTGTATTGTATGTTTATTTATTTTGTTAAACATTTCCGAATTACATATTAATCTGGGTCTGATGCACTTGAGAGTTTTGCAGGCTAGGGCCAGGAGTTTGACTCCTCTGCACTAAATTACCTTTCAGATCTCTTCCAGCTCTATGATTCCATAATAATCTGTTAGGGTTAAAAGTACTGGCAAATATTTAACAATCAGCTCTCCAAAGTTTAATCTGCATTCTTAATATTTTCTCCATCACTTTCAATCAATAAAACAACAAAGCAATACCCGGTTTGTAGGTTTTTCTGATTTCTAAGGTACAGGTGCTTATACTGAATATTTAACAATCAGCTCTCAGATGTCAGTTCAAGATGTCTCCAGCATTAGTAGGTTTGGAATTAAGGTTAACATTTACAGAGGAGCAGCATCCTAAGGGCACTTTGCCTGACCAACAATGTTCATATCAAGGAACACTAGAAGTCCAGGCTGGGGCTCTTAGGATAGCAAAGGATGTCAAAGGTCAAAGATGTCCAAGAGAGGAAAAGGAAGGAAAAAAGAGAAAAAGGTTCTTAGACTGGATTGTGGCCAATTCAATGATGGGGTGGTTGGGGGTTTGAATGGGAATCATATGTCTCTTTCCTTTGGTTGAAGGATACCATTGCTATCCATAAGAGTTACAGAGGCCCAACCTATATATCCTAATGGATGTTTCAAGGGGTGTTCCATTTTTTAGGGATTTCCAGTGAAATAAGATTGCAGCTACGAGTCAGGGGAATCTCTCAGCACCCTCCTGAAGGCCACAGAGCGTATTGAGCAACAGAAGGGTCACTTACACAATAACACACCTACAGTCAATTGGCATGTGCTCCAAACCTAACTGCCTCCCCCACCCTAAGACCCACATAGAATTTGCATTTTAAATATTTATTTGCCTGGTAATTGTTGTACAGGGTCCCTCGTGCTCATTTTATGTCAGGACAAAGCTTCCCAGTCTTTGAAGGTGTTGACTATTTAAATTAGGCTGAGGAGTTGAGCCACTTCAGAAATATTAGTCCTGTCCAACAGTCTCTGAAAACCATACCCTAAAACTGCCCTAAGGATATCAGATTCAGCTTCTTCTAACAAAACTCTTTCATAATTGGAGAAAGCCTTAACGACTGGCCTAGCAAGCTTAATAATAATACTTACCCTTTAGGGCCATTTCTTTCATATGCTGGTTTTAAATGGTAGCAACCATAAGACTTCGTGCTATTAGCAGACACCACTCTGAAACAGTTATGCCCTGCACCATTTTGAGACACCCTTCCTAAGAGGCCAGCATGAGGTTGGGACCTAAGCTAGGGATACAGACACTAATGGAGGAAAGTTCCCAGTACCACCAATACCAACACCTCCAGGCTAAGCATCCCTAATTTCTTCTACAGTAAGCAGGCTAGTCTAGTACATGGACTAGAAGGCTCGAAGGGACCATGAAAGTCATCTATTCCAACATTCCCATTTTATAGATGAAAAAAACTGAGCTTCTTCCATTCTTTTCAGTAATGTTTATCCAACACTTACTGTGTGCAGAGCATTAAAGGGATTCTGAGTTTGGATCTCTACTCTCCTGTGGCTTCCAGCTTCATTGGAAGGATGATAAAAACATTTGTTTTTGGAAGGGTGTGGTTTGGACAAGCAAGCAACCAATACCCCTCTAATTCTGGAATTCTGTGCTTTTATTTCCTGTATATAACATTCCCATACCTGGAATAATTTTCCTCTTCAATTCTGTCTCCCAGAATGCTTAACATCTTTCAAGGCTCAGCTCAAGCATGACTTCATGTAGGAGGCCTTTCCTGATTTCCCGTTATTAGTGCTTTCTCCTTTCCTGAAAAGTCTTGCCCAGGGGATAGAGAGCTGGACCTGAATTCAAATCCAGTTCAAATACTTATTAGTTATATGACTCTGGATAGGTCAGTTAACTTCTATCTGCCTATAAAATGGGGATAATAATAGTACCTACATCCCAATGTTGTTGTGATGCTAAAATGTCCCTTGCCAACCTTAAAGTGATACATAAATACTAGCTATTATATCTATAATATATGTATGTATGTATATGTGTATATGTAGGTATGTGTACACATACAATGTATGCATATATATGTGCAGTGTACATATATGTATAAATAATTGTTAAACACTTACTCAAATTAGATACTGGGATTATAAATACAGAGAATGAAGCATCTTAAGGAACTTACACTCTGAAGAGACAGATATATTTGGCATTTATTTATCTGTGTGTATTTTTCCCCCTCCCATGCCCACCCCAGTCCCAGAAGCCTTCTCTGTGAAGTTATGCCTGAGCTGAGCCTTGAAAGAAGCTAAGCATTCTGGGAGACAAAGTTGAAGAGGAAGATTATTCCAGGTATGGGACATAGAATTTGTCTTTGAATTGCTAGTGCCTAACATAGTGCCTTTGCACATAGTAAGCAGTTAGCAAATGGTCATGGAATGTAACGAACTTTATAGATTGGAGGACCACCAGCTGAGACAATTCCCTTCCTTCCTAGCCCCTCCCAACCCAAATCCAGAGCAGCATTAAGCATCTTGTCAATAAAAAGCAGATAAAAAAAGAATTATAAAACCCTCTGGAAAGTTAAAACACTTCTAAATTCCAAATAATTACTGGAGAGCACTGGAGTCAAGTAGGAAATAGCCTACCACAGACTGACCACAATGATTATCTTAGCTGTGAGTTACTGCTTTACTATGTACAGGCTATCATGCCAGAAGATGTCCACAGATGTCAAATCATTCAATCCACTTTTGTTTTTCCCCTAAAGACATACATGAATGCACTTGTATGTGTAAGTATATGATCGTGTGTATATTTTTCTATATTTGTGATTTTCTTGAATTTCAGGTCTGATCATGTCATCCCCTGCCTCCTACTCATTAAACTCCAGTGGCTCCCTATTGCTTCCAGGAGCAAATGGAAATGCTCCATTTAACTTTCAAAGCCCTTCATAACCTAGCCCCCTCTAACTTTCTAGTATTCTTACACCTTCTTCCCCTAAAAGTACTTTTTGATCCAGTGACACTGGCCTTCTGATTTTTCCACAAACAAAACACATCTCTCTGCTCCAAGCATTTTCTCTGACTCTCCCCAATGCCTAGAATGCTCTCCCTCCTCTGTTCCTACCACTCACATCCCTGACTTCCTTTAAGTCCCTACTAAAATCCCACCTTCTACTGGTATCCTTCCTCAGCCCCTTTTAATTCCAGTGCTTTCCTTCTTTTAATTATTTATGTATCCTGTATATAGCCTGCTTTGTGTGTGTGTATATACATATATATGTATACATATGCATATATACATATATGTGTATATATGTGCATGTTGTTTCCTCCATTAGATTTTGAACTCCTTGAGTTCAAAGACTATCTTTTGCCCCTTTTGTATCCTCAGCACTTAACATAGTGATTGGCACATAGTAGATACTTAATAAATGTTAATTGAAAGTTTATTGAATGACTGACTATATTAGTAATATGTCTGTATGTATCACAGACTGTTGAGCTGGAAGACAATATGGCATGATGGAAAGATCACTGAATTCGGAATCAGAGAAGCTAGGTTCCAATCCCAGGCAGGCTACAACATCTTTGTCTCAAGTGGGTTCATTTCTCAGGGCCTCAGTTTGTTCACCTGTAAAATGAGGGGGGTGGATGACCTCTAAATTTCCTTCCAGCCCCAACATTCTATGGGACTTTAAAGGTCATCTAGTCCGAATTTCTCACTTTACAAAGAAGGAAACCAGCCCAGAAGGGGAGAAGGGACTTGCTTCTAGCCAAAGAGGTAATTATGGGCTGAGCCAGGAGTAGAACCCAGGCCTCTTAAGCCCCTCTCGGGGAATCATCGCACTGCCTCCCTATGTAAAAAGGAGATGTATTTAAATGGTAAGCATCAGGAAAAAATGTTTGCCCCAAATAAGGGAAATTTTTGGAGGGAAAGAGGCCCTTGGGATATCCATTGCCTTCTCATTTTAATAGGTCAAGGAAAAGGACCAGAGAATGCTCTTGTGACAAATGATGCTAAGACAGCTAATGCATTTTAGCATGTGCCCCCCCCCTCAAATCCCCCCCAAGAAAGGCTAAAGCTTAAAGAAGTCAGGCTCCAAGCAAAATTCACAATCGGCTCCCCCACATTTGTTATAGTTTTTCCAAGGGATGCCATCAACTGCCTTGTTGCTAAGAAACAGGGTGGGTGGGAAGGGCTAGTAACAATGTGTTTTTGAAGCTATCTGCAAAACTGGTTTTGCCTATGCTCACTCCAGGGGCTCAGATTCCTTAAGAGCAGGATATTGTAACTCCACTGACGCACTTTTCCAGAGATGAGGAGTATGTTTTTTCCAGAGGTGAAATCAAGCTTTTTCCTGGGGAATCCATGCAATAGGAGGGAGTTCTCGGACCTGCAGATCTAGGGCTCTGATGCTGAGACGGGAGATGAGAAAAGGGCGTGTGACTCGATGAGATATTATGTTTCAGATTCCAAACTCCTAGGAAGTTTTATTTATCAGCTTGCAGGCTTGCGGTCTGCTAGAAGAATGCAGGACCGATTTTGTCATCCGGAGGGAAAGGGGGAGGGAGAGGGTAAGTATTTAAATACATTCGGGACTTTCCTTCTGGGCTGCACCCCTATTGGACAGTCTCAAACCTGGCCAAGTCATTGCATTGCTCAATGCCAGAAAAATTCTACTGGAATGTAATTCATGTGAACTTGAGCTCCCCCCAAGTCACACTAGCGAGAGCAGCTTTGTAACGCCCAGCATGGGGCATCCACTATAAATACTCCAAGATGAAGCAGATACAAAGACATGAGTTAAACAGGGGATTGGCAAATTCAGAGTAAATGAAGCTAAGAAACACAATAGGTAAGGCCCCCTCTGCAACATTCCTCACCCACGGTCTTTGTATCATATAACAATGTTCGCTTATGAGCCTAACAGGCAGAGAAAACGATGACATGCCTGCAATATGGGGAATTAATTTTTTCATGGCTAAGCAAGAATGTGTCTCCTCTCCTCTTCCCCGGCTCTACATTAGGCTCTCCAAGATGGAGTGAAACCATCAGAATCCTTCACTTCAAAATAACCCTAATAAGTTGATGATGCATGTATGCATCCAGTCTCCCAGTGATGATATTCTCAGCAGGACTCTTTATCATGCTTTCAAAAAGAGCATAACTTAGTGTACCAGAAACCCATTTAGACCTTTCAGGATGTTCCAGAGCTCTGGGACTTGGCTTGTCATATAATCACTGCTCCTGGGCAAAGGCTTCTGGGTAACTAGACACAAATGACACCCCTCAACACACTAAGAACCCTGGAGAAGGAGTTTCCATTCTTTCGAACATCTTCAAGCATCAACAATAAAGTAGTTGCATATAGACCACTCAGTACAAGAGTTAGGCAGACAAAGGTATTCTATCCCTGATACTGCCACTGAACTCACTGTGTGGCCTTGGCCAAGCTATTGAACTTTTATGCCCCAACATTCCAACTTATAAAATGGAATCATTGCTGTAACTTTCCTTTATAGAGCTATTGAGAGATTTAATAAAAAGCATCAGCAAGTTAGAAATAATTCACATGCATTTGTTTAACACCTACTATGCGTCAGGCACTAAGCTAGAAGGTAGGAATACAAAGACAAAAAATAAAATGGTCCCTGACCTCAAAGGGTTTATATTCTAGTAAGTGATGTTAACATACCATTGAAGCCTTTTTTCTTGGATCTCTATATCAGTGATAGGAGGATGGAGAAGGGGATCCAAAAGAAATAAGACCTGAGAATAGAATAGTTAAGAAGTGACAATAGAAAGTTTAATTTTTTTTCATTTAAACTGTAAAAAATCCTAAGAACAGTCTGTAGTTATTTGTTAATTTAATATAATGCTGTACCAAATGAAATACAAATAAACATGTGGTCCTTGTATTATTCTATTGGATGTGAATAATAAATCTTTAGCCTAGAATTTAAGGCTGTCCATTATAATGCAATTAGGTGGTGTGGTGGAGAGAGAGCGCTAGAACTAGGTCTAGAAAACCTCATTTTAAAATGCTCCCTCAAAAACTTACTTGTTGCGTGACACTGGGCAAGTCACTTAACCTCAGTTCAGCCTCAGTTTCATTTGTAAAATAGGAATAATAATGGTATCTACATCAAAGGGTAGTTTTAAGGTCCAAATAAAATAATATGTATAAAGTATTTTGTAAACTTTAATGTTATATGCATGTTAAATATTATTATTTAACTCTAACCTACCTTTCCAGCTCTTTCCACCAGAAATGAACTCCCTTTCAATTACTACCCATCCTTCAAGTTCCACCTTTCCAATTACTACCCATCTTTCAAGACCTCATTCAAAAATCACCGCCTTCTTGATCTCCCCAGATCTGTCAAACATAAATTATTTCTCTTTCCTCTGAACCAACATTAGCATTCCATATCTTATATTGCTATTTCAAATTCAGCCTTGTAGCATTCATTAGTTGTGTATATGTTTTATTATCCACTACTTAGCTGCAAGTTCCTTAAAGAAATGGTTATGCCTTATTCTTCTCTATATCTCAAAAATCTAATGATTTTCATATATACATACACAAATACATTCATATACACATGAAGGTCCGCAGTGCCTCCATTCCCCTCAAAATTGCTTTGTGTGTATGTATGTATATGTATATTTTTTTTATTTAAGAGAAACTATGTACATAATGGAAAGAAACCTGGCTTCAAGGTCAGAGTGACCTTGATTCAAATCTCCCCTCTGAGACATACTCTGTGACCCTGGAAAATCACATAACCTCTCTTAGACAACCAGTTGCCTCAGACAACTCTAAAAGATTGTAAATTTCAAATTAGTGCCAAATTAGTGAAGAAGTTACCTCACTAGTAGTAATATACCAATAAAATCCTAAGCCCAGTCCAAAATAATAGATGATCTCTCTGGGCCTACACACACACACACATACACACACACACACACCCATTCACACACATATGTACACACATATACATATACATTTTACAATATAGATATATATATAAGCATATATGTGTATATATAATGTATATTTGTAAATATATATGTGTGCATACATCTATTTTGTTTAAGAGAAACAGTACTGAATAATGGAAAGAAATCTGACCTCAAGGTCAGAGTAACTTGAGTTCAAGTCTTGCCTTTGATACATACTGACTATGTGAACTTAGCAAATCATATAATTTCTCTTGGGCAACTCAGCTGCCCCAAACAACTCTGTATTACAAATTTCAAAGTCAGTGCCAAACTGCATTGACTAAGGAAGTTTCTGCACTACTAATGCTATACCAATAAAATCATAGGCCCCATCCAAATACACACACACACACACACACACACACACACACACACACACATTTATTAAAAACCTACTCTATGTTTGACGCAGTGCTAGATTCTAGAGATGCAAAAACAAAATTGAATCAGATTTGTTTCATTTTCATCTTTGTATCTCAGTGCCTAGCACATGGTAGGCACTTCATTATATATATATAACACATATTTATATATATATAATATATCCAATAAAGATATACATATATATGTCTACGTATATTCTATGTGACCTTGGAAAATCACATAACCTATTTTAGACATTTTCTCCCCAAATAAAATGTAAGTTCAATCAACAAGCATTTATTAAAAACCTATGATATATTCAGCATGGTGCTAAATGTTGGGAAACAGAAGTGTCTCATTTTTGTCTTTGTGTCTCCAGGGCTTAGCACACAGTAGGCACGATAAATACTCATTGAAAAATGAATGATTGATGCCCATAAAGAAGGTTAGAATTATAAGGGAGCATGGTGTAGTAGAAACACTGAACCTGGAGCCAGGAGAGAGACTGAATCCCAGCTCTGCCACCCTCTAGATGTGTTACCTTAGGCAAGTTCCTTCATTTCTGGGCCTCATTTTTCTTATGTGGAAAAGGTATGTGTGGGGAGTGGAGGAGGTGACACTGAATGATCTTTGAGGCCCCTTCTAGCTCTAATAGTCCATGACTGGAGGCACATGAAGTGATAAAGAAACTTACCAACATACGTTTCTCTGCTTTCTCTTTTCTCTCCTTCTGAGTAAACCAGGTGTCAGTAAGTCATTAGTCAGTTTGCTAAGAGTGAAATACTTTGGCAGATAACAGTTGATGATGCCACACAGAAAATTTTTTTGTGATTAGTTCAAGAGAATCAGACACACTTCAGGTCCTATGTATTATACCACAAGCCAGTTCAGAATTATCCTTCAGCAGTAAAGCAGTCAAGTTCTAGAAGCTTCCAAATTCATGAGTGTCTTACACCTGTACAAGAGGGCAAAAGGTAGGGACAAGGAGAGGATTAAATGCAGATGCACTGTTATACTTCTTCCCTCCCCCAATGACCATGTACCATCTTGTAACTTCAAAAGAGTGGAAGATATGGAGCTCCCATTAGTGTCAATGGCAGTGTGTACCTCCCCCCACCGCCCCTGCAGCTGATAACAGCATCTGTATCAGAAGCAAAGAAACGTAATGAGAACCTTCTCAATACACTAAAGAAAGGCAGTTTCATGAAAGAGCAACAGCTCTTGGAATCCAATAGAGAGTTACACCGAAGGGGAACTTAATAAGGACTCCACAAAAGGAAAAAGAAACTTCCAATAAATAGGAGATGTAGCTACATGTGCTAAGTTTGAGCCCACTCTCCCAGATACTCTGTGTATACAAGGGGAGAGTGTTTAGATAAATATTTTGTACCACTCTTCTTATATTAATAAATATCTTTTATAAAAGCTAATTAAGTTTAGCTGGCTAATAATCAGTGAGGGGCACACTACAGAGTGTGTGTGAGTGTATAGTGAGTGATATAGAGTGATATAGAGAGTGAGTGATTGTATTAGAAAAACCCAACCCCTCAAGCTTACCCCTAGGACACTAAAGGGAGAAATAATTAGCTATCCTCTAGGGTTCTAGCTACCAATGTGAGTGGACACTGGAAAATAACCCTAGAAGGGGTATAACAGACTATATATGCAAAATATACATGAGGTAAATATTTGGTGGACATGATGCTCATGTAGAAGATAGCACTTGAGCTGAGCTTTGAAGGAGGGTGTGTGTTCCACTCATGGTGTCTGCCTGTACCAAAGCATGAAGATAAGACAGGGAATGTCCTGTCTGAGGAATAGCAAGGCCAGTTTGGCTGGACTAAGAATGCATGAAGAAGAATTAACATATAAAGAATTAACATATAATGAGGCTGCAACGGCAGGTGGAGAGCCAGTTTGTGAAGGGTTTTAAATGCCAAACAAAGAAGTTTGTACTTGATACTAAGGTAATATTGGAAGAAGCTTATTCAGAAGAGAAGTAACATGGCCAGGCTTGTGCTTGCGGAAAATCACTTTGGTGAATATGTGAAATATGGCCTGGAGAGGGGAGATACTTGAGTCAAGAAGACCAATTAGGAAGCTATTGTAGTAGTCTAGCTGACAAAGACCTGAACTAGGATGGAAGCTGTATAAGTAGAGAGGAAGGGATGGATGTGAAAGATGCTGTAAAGGGAGAATCAAGACTCAGTCACTGATTTGGGGTGAGGAAGAGGGAGATGTTAAAAATGACTTTGAGATTACGATCCTGGATGACCGGAGCAATGGTGGGGCCCTTACGGTGGTGACAGAAATAGGGAAGTTTTGAAGAAAGACAATTTTGGGGGGGGGGGGAGAGAGAGAGAGAGAGAGAGAGAGAGATGATCATGAGTTCTGTTTTGGATACAGGAAGGGACCTCAGAGGTCCTCTAGTCCAAATGTCTCATTTTACAGATGAGACAATGAATACCCAGGGATGCCAAGTGATTTGCCAAGTCATACAGGTAGTAAGCATCAATAACATCATTTGAACCCATGTCATCCGCTTATGGGCAGCTAGGTGGCACAGTTGATAGAGTGCTGGGCCTAGAATCAGGAAGACTCATCTTTGTGAGCTGAAATCTGGTCTCAGACATTTACTAGCTAGGTGACCCTGGACCCTTAACCTGTTTGCCTCAATTTCTTCATCTGTAAAATGATCTAGAGAAGAAAATAGCAAACTACTCTAGTAAGAAAATCTCAAATGATTCACGAAGAGTCGGACATGACTGAAAAACAACTGAACAATGACAGCATCTGCTTATGGAGTCGGATCCTTCCTGTTATACCACATTTTAAGTTTGAGATTTCTATGGGGGACAGCCAGTTCCAAATATCCAGTAGATAGTTAGTGTTACGGTCATGCAGCTCAGAAGAGAATAAGGCTAAATATATAGATGATGATGTAAATTTTTATATAGCACTTTCAGCATTTGCAAAGCCTTAATATACTTTAACTCATTTAATCTCCACAACAACTCCTTGAGGTAGATCTGGGTCATTTAAACCCACAATCCGGTGGGAAGCACAAAATTGACTTAAGACAAAATCCTTGCCCCCAGGGAACTTCCATTCTAGTAGGAGGATGAGACCATAACCAACACAGTTATAATATACAACATTTTATAATAAATGAATTCAGAGCCTGCCTTTAGTGTCTTTCCTCCGAGATTACTTCCCATCTATTCTGTATATAGTCTGGGGGGACATAATTATTTACATATTGTCTCTCCCCTCCCCGCTTAGAATGTGAGCTCCTTGAAAGCGGGGACCAGCATTGTGTCTGGCACATAGTAAGCTCTTAATGAAAGGTTACTATTTTCAAAACTATACTTCCAGTTCTGAAATATTAGGATTTCAGGACTTTTGCTATCCTTCAGACCCACTTCAAGATCATTTAGAAGCACAGATGTGAAACACTGAAGAAGACTCATGCCAGAGTTGACCTGCCCCCACCTGTTTGGGGCCTGGCTTGATTCCATAACCAACAGTTCCCCACAAGAGACCAGGAAGGCAAGGGGGAAGTGGAGTTCAGAAGGAATCTTTCTTTTTTGGACCTAGTCAAGCCCCTGGTTGCCACTGAAAGAGCCAGGAGAGGAGCCAAAGGAAGAGAAGGAGAGAAAGCAGTGTAGAGGAAGCCACCCCAGCTCCTAGAGCAAAACCAGATCCCCGGTGCTAATAAACACAAACGGTGAAACATCAAAGAGAGAGTGAGCCAATCCAGGAAGGCTCAGTCCAAACAATGGAAAGGCCCAGGCCAAGCCTGTGTATTATCAAGGGGCCAATTCTGCACATGACATTGAGATATTAACTCTTTGTTAGGGCCAGAATTGACCTCAGTCACTCGTTCAATTCAGTTCAGCAAACGTATATTGAGTGCCTACTATGAATAAGTCACTGTACTAGGTTCTGGGAATACAAAGACAAAACCAGAATACTCTCTGCCCTCAAAGAGATGGGGGTGAGGAGAGTAGAGGGGCTGACAAAAATTCATTGAATGTTTATTAAGCACCTAGGGGCAAGGCATTCTGTCATTCCCTAAGAGGTTACTTGGGGGTCCAGGAATCCTCCTTTGGATACTTGTCAGTATCAGATCCCTCAAAACTTAGAAACTTGGAAAATTACCCTGACTGATTCACCAGTCCCTAGAAACAGATTTTTTTTTTCCAAAACAGGGAGAGGTATGAGAAACAGCCTGGTTATTCTTTGATTTCTCCCTATCATATAATAATCATCCAAGATCTTTTTTTCTATAAAGTTTCATTGCTTACATGCTGTTTTATTCAAAACATTCCCGTGACAAAGGTAGTACATCATTATCTCCATTTTACAGATAGGCAAACAGGCTTAAGAACAAGAAGTAATTTGCCCAAGATCAGTACTTCAGAGCTTCAAAGATCCCTGATTTCACCAGCTTAAGTACTCACTCCACCAATTCATATTGCGACTCCTGCATATCTTCTTAGATGATGTTATAAGTTGATGTGATTTTTTAAAGAGTCATCATTCTCTTAACTTAGTTAGCTAGGTTTGTCCTCAGATAATAAACACATCAAAACTCATCATCAGGCCTGTGTTCCAAGGCTTTCCAGCTCAGTAAGACCTGCCAGAGCTTGTGTTCCAACAGTTAGAGCCTCCTAAAACTAGGCTTACCTCCATATCATCAAGCTACAATTTCAACCGAGGTTGCTCTGGGGCTGCACATGTTTTACAGATTCACCATCAAATCTCCTGACTCCACACTCCATGTTCTTTGCTCTGCACTAGCCTAGAGTGGAACAGCCCACCTCCTGGAATTGGTCCCATCCCTGGATCTCTCCTTGCAGGGTGTAGAACCTAGCTTTCCTGTCTTCTCATTAGTCTGGATTAGAGCCCTTGGCCTCATGAAGTTGCCACTCTGTTTCCTAGTAGTCAGAGAAGCACAGACAGGATAAAGCTAGAGTATATTATTACGAGGCAGGGTGAGGAGAGAAAAGGAATCTCCAAATAGGAAGGGACCTTGGTAGCAATCTAATCCAACACAGAAATGAAAACAAATCCTCTCTCCAACATCCCTGAGAAGAGATAATGCATTCTTCCCTTAAAGAATTCCAGGGAGAGGCAACCCTCTAACTTCTTGAAGCAGCTAGGTGTCACAGTGGATAGAGCAATGGGGTTTGAGTCAGGAATATCTAAGTTCAAATCCAGCCTCAGACATTGACTGTGCCACCCTAGACAAGTCACTTAATCTCTGTTTACCTCAGTTTCCTCACCTGTAAAATGAGGATAATAATAGCACCTCCCTTCCAGGGTTGTTGTGGGGATCAAATGAGATAATATTTGTAGAGTGCTTAACACAGTGTCTGGCACATAGTAGGCACTATATAAATGCTTATTCCCTTCCCCCTCCTGAGGCAGCCCATTTCATTTTTGGAAGCTCTGATAATTAGAAAGCTTTGCTTATTTTGAGCTTAATTCTGCCTCTTTGCAGATTAACTTCTACAAACTGCCCCTAGTTCTGTCCTTTGAGGACCAGACAAGCCTTGTTGCTCTTTCACGTGACAGTCTTTCAAATACTTGGAGATAGTAATTCTATCTTTCCAGCCTTAGTCTTCTTTTCTTCAGACTAAACATTGCTAATTACTACAACTTTATATCCTCATATAAAATGGTTTCCCAGCTCCCTCCTGATCTGGCTTCCCAGTTTGTTGCTGCCCTTCACAAATATTGCACCCGAGCCTGAACACAACGTTCAAGGTGTGTTGTCACCAAGAGAGAGTATGGTGAGGGTATGGCTCATTCTAGAACCCGGTGCCGCTGAGGAGCTGGCCTGGAAGGCTTCAGGCTGCTGAGCTATTTGGAAGGTAAGTCTTTGAACAGATAAAAGACCAATTTGGAACGTGTAGCAAAAATAGAGAGAGTGACTGGTGTTTCTAGGATGAGAAGCACAAGCAGTGACAAGCACTGTACGGAGCAGTTGTAGCTTCTAATCAAAGAGTAATTGGCAAGAGCGGCAATCTTAACTGCCCTGGATCCCCAGGACAAACTCTCAAATCCAGCCAAGCCTGTCTTCTCACTGTTTCTGTATGTGCCATACCTTCTTTATCAACTTACAATGCCTTCTAACTCTTCTTCAACAATCTAAAACCTCCTCATACATCCTCTATTCCTCATGTTCTCTCACTTCCCATATCCAATTGGTTGCCAAGTCCTTCAATTCTACTTCATACAATCTTTTATATTTCCCTTTATCTCCTCTGAAATCGCCCCCACCCTGGTAGGTCTTCATTACCTCATGCCTGGTCCGATGCAATAGCTTGCTGTTAGGTCTGTCTGTCTCAAGCCTCTCCCTGCTCCACAGAATCACAGAATTTGAAATTTGGAAGGAACCTCAGTAACCTATCTATTCTAACTCATACAGTCAGTCAATAAGTCAGTTAGTAAGCACTTACATTCCAAATACTATGCTAAGCATTGGACTTTTTTTTTTTAAAGAAGCGAGGGCAGGGGAGGGAAGAAACTCTGTTTTCAAGTAACTAACATTCTGATGGGGAAACCTGTAAATACCAAGAACATACAAGAATCATAGAGAGTAGAGGGAAAGTAGTCTTAGAGGCAAATGTACTAGTATCTGAGAAGACCAAGAAGACCTTCCTTCAGAAGGTGAGATTTTGTCTGATTTTTTAAGAGATCTAGGGAAAATAAGAGGTGTAAGTAAGGAGTAAGAGCATTTCTAGTCTTGGAGGATAGTATAAGGTCATAGACATAGAAGATACTTCCTTTTGGAAGAACTGCAAGTAGACACGGGAGATACAAAATTGTACTGAAGGAACAGCAAGTAGACTGGCACAGCTGAATGGGAGAATGCAGGGAGGAGAATAAAGTGTAAGAAAATTGGAAATATTGCAAGGGGCTAGGTTATAAAGAGCTTTAAATGCCAGAGAGGAATTTATATTTGACCCTGGAAGTAATAGTGAATTATTTCATTGGGAAAGGCTACAAGCCAAGACTAAAGTGGAGGGAGATTTGGTGTGCGTCTTTTTGTTCACAGATTATTGTGCCCTCAATGTAGCCTCTGAGTCTGAGATGCAACAGATTATGGATTCGTTCTCTGCTGCTTTTGCTAATTTTCAGCTGATGATTAACACCAAGAAAACAGAAGTTTTCCACCAGCCAGCACTGCACCATCCATACATGGAACCATCAGTTACAGCAAATGGAGAGATTTTGAATGTTGTAGATAAGTTTATTTACCTTGGCAGTAAACTTTGCAGGGATGTACACACTGATGATGAGGTTGATGCACGCGTTGCCAGAGCTAGCTCAGTGTTTGGGAGGCTCCAAAGGAAAAGTGTGAGAGAGAAGCAGTACTAGGCTGCCTACCAAAGTGAACATTTACAGAGCCATTGTGCTGATCTCATTGTTGTATGCCTTTGCAACCTGGACAGTCTACCAGTGCCATGCCAGGAAAGTGAATCTCTTCCATTTGAATTGTCTTGGGGAAAATTCTGAAGACTACCTGCCAAGATAATCTACCAGACACTAAGATCCTTTCTTGAGCTGAACTGTTAAGCATTCAAATTCTACTGCAGAGAGCACAACTTTGATAGACTGGCCACATTGTTTGAGTGCCAAATGTACATTGGCCTAAAAAACTGTTTTACAGAGAACTAATGCAAGGAAGGCAATCACATGGTGGTCAGAAGAAGCGACACAAGAACACTCTCAAGGTCTCTCTGAAGAACTTTGAATGAAGGAGTGGAGATGTCCAATCTGAGTACTTTCCTTAAAATGAAAGTCTCTAGAACAACTGACCAATCACCAAAAGGGGCCTCAAGGGCAGAGCTTATTTTTCAGGGATCATGGTAGAGAGAGGGGTCAGTATAGGATCCCAGAGAGGGATGAAAGAGTCAAACACACACACACACACACAGACACAAACTCAGGGTCCCATAGGATCATAGAATTTAGAGCTGGAAGAGACCTTTGATCATACGGTCTAACTGCATCATTTTATAGATGAGGAAACTGAGGACCAGAAACATAAAATGACTTGCCTTGCCATAAAACATTAGCAGTAATGATCCCATTATTTAGATGCTGTCATAATCCAAATGATATCTTGCCTCAATTCTAGAAATATTTGAAGGCCTAACCTGATGCCTTTGGATCATTGATAATATTCCCATCGAATGCAAGAGGCATTTCTTAAGTAACTCTGACAGGAAAGGCAGTTGGCTTTTTTTCTGGGTTCTAGGGATGCAAAGATAGTACAAGAGGTATTTGTGTCCTCAAGGAGTTTATATTACATATTGAGCTCTAACTTTCTATTTCCATTAAATAATTGACAATTACATCAGAGAAAAATCAGAAACTGCAAGATTCAGACTTCTAAAAAACTGTCTATTATGAAAAGTCTTTAAAATGTATACAATAATTAGCCAAAGGAATGATTAGCATTTTAGATGACAGTGTAATATAGTGGAGAGAGTGCTGGGTTTAACATCAGGAAGATCCGAGTTCCAATCCTACCTTGAGTTCTTACTAGCTGTAAGGCCCTTTGAATTCTAGGAGATCCAGAAAATTTCCCAGGAATTTTTTTGGGGGGCGGGACAGTAGAATAGCACTATTTCTGCAGACAGGGATCTGGGTTTGAACTCTACCTTTGACGTATTACCTGTGTGACCTTGTACACTTCCCTGGGGTCAGTTCCTCAAATGTGAAGAGCTTGGACTAGATGGCCTCAGGGGTCTATTCTATCTCTAGTGCTGCAATTCTGTGATCTCCCTAGGCATAGATATCTCCCCACTGGGAGGAGAATTGCTATAACAGGAGCTCCCTACTTGCTGTAAAAATCATGGGTCTTTGGTGGATTTGTGTAAGAGCATAATTCAATTATAAAAACATAAATTAGAAATACTGATTTAATCTCCCAGGGGAAATAGCCCAGACCCCTGAACTCAAAGCCTTGTGAACATCAGCGTCCCCAACACTACTGACCCCTGCTTCCAGCCTGGGCCTTGTAGCCATCGTTGAGGGGGGAAATCACTAGGAGGAAGGATCCCCTCTCCTTGCCACCACCAACATCAGTTGCTGCTCAGTCGCCGTCATCAGGGAGATAATCCCAAAAGTCTAAAGGACTGGCAGTAGCCCCCAGATGGCCGGTCCTCCTTCCAGCCCAACCTGTATAATTATCCCCCAGGGAAGCAATTCCTGTGGAGATGCAAAATGGTAATTACTTCTTTGGGTTCAGCAGACCTCTGACTCCTCAGCAACCACAGCTATTGAAGAGCTAGAATAAAAAATTCTTGCTACTGCAGTTTTGGGCACTGTCAAATAGTTCCACATCAAAAATGAATATGATTATCAATTGAAACGTCATTAAAGAAGACGCATTGCCTTCTGCTTTGCTGCTGAATTCTAAGAACCTCTGTGTTTGACTTAGAGTTAAATGGTTTGTCTCCCTCATTAGAATATGAACTTGAGCAGAGGCTGGCAACTTTGTATTAGTATCTACAGTGGCTAGCACAGTACTTGGCGCACCCCGTAAGTGCCTCATAAATGCTTGTTGCTGTTGTTGTTGTTGTTGTTCCTTTAATCATTCATTCATAGAACCTTATTAGCAAGGTCTGTGATAAAATACCAGCCAGGCAGGTCAAATGCCAGTAGGATGACAGTCCCAGTAACATAGGTGGCTTAGACAACAGTTTTGGGAATTTTCCAACAGCTGCATGATCATAGGTATTACCTTCCCTTATGTTCTTCTGAAATTTCCTCCTTCCCCATCCCCCAGAGATTGGGGCCAGCACAATGGAGGGCTCTATGCATTGCCAAACAAAAGACTAGAATTCACAACTTCACAAATCGGGGCACCAGCTGCATTTGCTGTGGCAGGCAAGAGACGTGCCCAGGGAAATCCCTCCTATGCAATAAGCGGGGGACTGAGTGTTGAAAAGATGAGGATTGAGCAAGAAGACAGACAGAAATGATGAAATCCTTCAGCCAGGTACAGCAATTAGCTGAAATAACCCCAACCACCATTACCTTCACTCCCTAATTGCCTTGCTGGGCTTGTGGTTTTGTCTACTGAAAATTCTCCAGTTGCAGTGACAGAGTATTGTTCAAAGAATATAAGAGGCCAGAACTAAGTGTATCTGTCCCAATGACTGATTCTGACAAGTGGAACACATTGTAAGGAATTGGACCAAAGAAGTAATAACAACAATGATGATGATGATGATGATGATGATGATGATGATGATGATGATGATAGCCAGCATTTATACAGCATTTTAAGATTTGCAAAGTGCTTTACATTTATTAATTCATTTGATCCTCACAATAATCCTGTGAGGTAGGTTGAATTTTACAGATAAGGAAACTTTGGCCCAGAAGTTCAGTAACTTGGTGAGGGTCACATACCTCCCTAGTATCTGAGGCAGGATTTTAACTGAGGTCTTCCCGATTCTAAATCTTAGAGTCTGTCCACTGTGCTGCCTAGAGAATGTGTAGGAAACTCAATGGTATCCCAATGTGGAGCCCTTCATAAGGGGAAAGGTTTATATACCACATTCAAAGTTACGTTGTTAGGGACTAATGGTATTACTTCAGACAGGTCTTTTTGGAGTTGTGATATATTGGAAAACATTCAATTCAATAAACACTTGGGCAGACTCCCATGGGAAAATCACTGAGCTAGGCATTGGAAAATGCCTATCTAGAGTCTGCCTATCTGGAAAATTCAAATGGAAAAGGGTTTATATAATCCCTCTCCTCAGAGAGAAGGCTTATCACATTGTGTTATATAGAAGATGACACTTTTCTGGAATCTGGAAATATTCTGAAAGGTGAAAGGTGGGACATTAACACACTCATAAAATCATAAAATAAAGGGAGTGGTGTAGAAAATAGAGAGCTGGCTTCTAAGGCAGTATCTGTCCCACTTTGGACAGATACTGGCTATCCAACCCTGGGTAAGTCACTTAATGCCTCAATGCCCTCAAGGTTCTAGATATTACTCCACACTTTACTCCTTTAAGGATGCATTATTTCATTGGGGTGAGTATGTCCATTGATATAAACTGTAACCCCCCTCTGCTTTGGTAGCTGGTTTTATAAGTTGCTGAGGCTGAAAAATTCTTGTTGTATTAGCGGCCATATTTCTAAATGATCCTCATTGTGCTAGAAAGAAGCTCCTTGGGGTAGTGGACCAAGTACTGGGCCTGGGGTCAGAAAGACCTAGCCTCAGACACTTTCTACCTATGTGACCCCAGACAGTCACTTAACTTTTGTCTCAATTTCCTCAACTGTAAAACGGGTTTAGAGGACAGCTAGGTAGTATAGTGGATAGAGTTCTGGACCTAGCACTAGGAAGACTCATCTTCATGAGTTCAAATCCGGCCTTAGATACTTACTAGATGTGTGACCCTGGGCAAGTCACTTAATGCAATTTGCCTTAGTTCCTCATCTATAAAATGAGCTGGGGAAAGACATGGCAAACCACTTTAGTATCTTTGCCAAGAAAACCTCAAATGGGATCCCACAGAGTTGGATATGTCTGAAATAACTGAACGATGAAATGGGGCTAATAACAGCACCTCTCCTATAGGGTCATTGTGAGATCTTATTTGCAAAAGCACTTAGTAGGCAGTACATAAATGCTTATTCCCTTCCCCTTCTATCATAAGTTCCCAAAGTGGGTGATACCACCCCCCAGGGAGGGAGTGCTGGAAATATCCAGGGGGGTGGTAGAAGCCTCAGATGCAATTGGGGGCCATTTAATAAAAATAAGGGGGTGGTGGAACCATAAGGAAAGAAAATAGGAAAATTTTGAAAAACTGTTCGTACATGTTTCATATGTTGTGTAACAGAGTTAAAGTTGCAGTGATTACATTATTTTCCAAATAAACATACAAAATGCAAGTTATAATTGATCAGTGATGGTCTGCCAACAGGACTTAACAAGCAAGTGTTGGCAGGTGAGCATGGCAGGAATATGTGCATGTAATAATTTGTTTACAATATGATACTATACGGTTAAATGATACAATATTGCATCATCAAAATTTCAATGCAGGAAAAAAACCCACACATTTACAATAAATTGTTAAATTTAAGACGTGTCACTTTTTTAAAAAATATTTTATATTTTTTTTGAAATGATTCAAATTTCAAAAAATGTTAAAGGTTAAAGAAAGTAGATTTCCAGAGGGGCCCTGAGTAATTTTTTTTTAAAGGGGGCAGTAGGCCAAATAGATTTGGCTAAGCTGATTCTTGTATAACAGATCTACAATCCATTCTGAAATCTGTATTCAAGTTCTTTCTAGTATGACAGTACCTTTGAGAGCTTGAGCCCTTCTAACAAAGAATTTCTGAATCTGGACCATCTCTACTCCATTCCATGAGACATCAGAGGAAGTCTTTAGAAGAGGATAAGCATCACTTTCCTTATCTAAAAAACAGAGATAATAATCTCAGTCTCAGTTTCCTTACCTATAAAATGTAGATTTTTGTACTACATACCTCATAGCATTGTTGTAAAGAAAGAATGTTATAAATCTTAAAGTGATGCAAATGAGTTATTACTGTTATTTAATCTACTATTATGTTAGTATTATATTAATGTATTAACCTATAAACTGATAAAATGTTGGGATTTTTCTCTTCTTAAAAAAAAAAACCTTAATCAGAAGAATGAAAAAGTCAAATTGTGGTTTATCATGTCTGATTTGATAATTGTACTATTTCTCAAACAGATTGTTCTTTTCCAAAGTCAGTTCAGGAATGTTCGGCCAATTGAGATACATGATGTTAGGCTCTGGGGACGTTCAAGTTGAGAAGCAGACAGCTGTGCAGGGATTGGCAGGGTGGGTAGGCAGCTACTCACAGCTGTTAGGTATGTCTGCATATTCCCTAGTATCAATGCATTCCTTTGATGGCGGTGATCTAGCATGTTTGGCATGACAATGGGCAGTACAACCCTGAATGCTTTTGACAGATTTGTTTTTTAATAACAAAATGTGGTATGTGGTGAATGGAATACGGATGGAGTTAACATTTTTTTGGTCTGAGTGATTAAGTTGATGTAGGGATTAGGAGTGAGAGTTAGAGCATGAGAAAGTTGATAGTGTGAGTGAGTCAGCCTCTGTGTGTATGTGTGTGTGTCTGTGTATGAGAAGAGTGGGTGGGAAAGTGACAGTGAAGGTATGATTGCTGTGGAACTAAGCAGTTTGGGAGTCCATAAAGGAGAGAATTTGTGCCTGGATTTGTGGGAGAATAGAAAGAGTGGACATAGGTGAGACTCATAAGGAATCCATGATAGCTGGTGGTGGGCCTTGAGTTGGGAAAACCTGAGTTCAAATCACATACTAGCTATATGATCCTAGGCAAGTTACTTAATCTCTGTTTGCCTCAATTTTCTCAACTGTAAAATGAGGATAATAGGTCCTAACTTGCAGGATTGTTGTGAGGATCAAATAAGATAATAGTTGTAATTAGCACTTGGATAGGTGCTTGGTGGATAGAGTGCCAGGCCTGGAGTCAGGAAGACTCTAAATCCAGCCTGAGAAGTTACTAGCTGTGTTACCCTGGGGCAAGTCATTTAACCCTGTTTGCCTTAATTTTTTCATCTGTAAAAATGAGCTAGAGAAGGAAACGGCAAACCATTCCAGTATCTTCTCAAGAAAACTTCAATGGGGTCGCGGAGAGTTGGAAATAACTTGGCACACAGTAGGCAATTAATAAATGTTTATTGATTTGGCATATAGTAGGCACTATATAAATGCTTGTTCCTTTTGCTTTCCTTCTCATTCTGCCATACTATGAAGCCTGTGACTTTGTGGCTCTGGCTTTCACTGTTCTACAAAACAATGATATGAGTATTTGGAAAGCAATGAGGGTCTCTTACTATACTGATTGGCACAATTCTGGGACCCCAGAAGTCTCCACATATTAAGATCTGCACGTTAAGAGAAGGTGCCAGAGTAGGGAAGAGACTAAAGATGAACTTCGTAAGTTTGACTAAGGTCAACCTGAAGCGAGCTAAAGAGGGGAGCTGATCATCAAGTTGCCTTCCGTTTATTTCTGGCAGTTACTAGCTCAGTGACCTTAGATAAGTCCCCTCCCATCTCTGAGCCTGAGATCCCTCATCTATAAAATTAGGATAATAATATATGCTCTGTGTGCCTAGCAGGGTTATTGTAAGACAAATGCTTTGTAAATCTCAGAACTCTAAAGAATTGTGAGCTCTTGTGGTTGTGGTGGTGATGGTTGTGATTATTGGTGAGTGGTTCGGGCTTATATCGTGGTTGCTGTTGGTAGTGGTGGTGGTACTGGCTAGGACAGTGCTTGTTGTTGGTAGAAGTGATAGTAGTGGCTGGTGAGTGTGGTCGTATTTGATTCTGATCATGGTGGCTGATGGTGGTCACTTGGTTGGCCGGAATGGTAGTTGTGGTCGTCATGGTGGTAGTGGTTGGTTATAAAGGTCATGGTCATGGTGGTGGTTTTGAAGGTGTTTTTTCAGCCCTTTCCCCTCCCTATCAAGATCACTATATCCCTTCAAGCCGCAAGGAATACAGAACTATAGAATGCTAATTGTGTCATCTCCTGAGAATCATAGAAGCAATTAGGCCATGAAAAAACTTTAGAGGTGATGTAGTCCAAGGGTTTGAACTCAATTGAGTGGTGAAGCTTATGAGCTGACACAGGAAATTGAAAGACAGAGTAATTGCTATCACCACGGTCCCTTTCTGACAGCTCAGCAGTCATGCACAAGCTCTACAACCATCATTCAATTCAATTCATTTCAGTTCAAAAAATTGTCATGTACCCATTGTGTGAATTAAGGCCATGGGGGAGGGGCATATAAAAAGTTCCTCCCCACAAAAGAGGTGAGGATTCTTATGGAAAAGCCAAGACCAGAGAGGCCAGATGAATTGCCTAATGAAATGAATTATTATGCTTTCTAGCCATGATCTCATTGGAACAGAAAAATCAGGGCAGAGGATCAATCAGGGCCGATTGCAACCCATCTAGCACATCCATGCCAAGTCAACAAGTGTTTATTAAGCAGGACTATGTGCTCGGCACTATGCTAAGCACTGGGAATACAAAGAAAGGTAAAAAAAAAAACAGTTCCTGCCCTCAAGGAGCTCACAGTCTAATGAGGAAGATAATATTCGAACTATGCACAAACAAGATATAGACAGGGGAAAAAATGAAGACAATCTCAGAAGAAAGGCACTAGTTTTAAGAAGGATAAGGAAAGATTTCTTACAGATGGTAGAATTTTACTTGGAAACAGAAGGAATTTAGGGAAGCCGAGAGGCCGAGATGAGGAGAGAGAATTGTGTTATTAGAAACACATTGCATTTGTTTATAGACATCATTGTCCTTTGGGTCATCTGCATTATAAGATTATAGTATTTCATGATACACAGCTACATAACAGTTCTTGGAGAATATTGATTCACACATCTATCATTATTATTAACGGTTCAGGATGCCTGACATCTTCATTTATTTTATTCATATGTGTGCATGTTTCATAATCCTTCACCTTCACAACAATTTGGGGACATAGATTTGTTCTACTTTACAGATAGGGAAACTGAGGCACAGAAATAATAAGCCACTTGCTCAAATTCACTTTTTTCTGACTCGCCAAAGAGGTTCAGTTTCTGTGAAGACGTGGAGGGAGGGGCAGAGAAGAGGAAAGATAATCTAATAGTTTCCCAGAACCAGCTTTGACCATCACTCTTATTCCCATTTATTTGTGGTATGAAAAGTTGGAAGACAGAGGGCAAAGGAACAAGAAGAGACAAGGAAGGGAAAGGACGAGGAGGGGAGCTTCGTAGGGGGCTGTGTCTCCCAAATTAAAAATGGAGAAACAGAATAAAAGACAAAATAAGATCATTTAGAGGTTTCCTCCTCCCTTGAAATCTTCAAGCAAATGCGAGATGACTATTCGTCATGGTATGTTGTAGAAGGGCATCTTGTCCAGGTATGGGTTGAATGAGATAGTCCTTGAGTCTCTGAGAGTCTGTGAAGAGCACTTTGCTTCCTCTTTTCCTCTCCTTTTCTCTACCTTCTACCCCCAAAACTGGGTAAGAATACTCCCATGACTGGCACTTATTTTTTGAGGCAATCAGGATTAAGTGACTTGCCCAGGGTCACATAGATAGTAAATGTCTGAGGCTAGATTTGAACTCAAATCCTCCTGACTCCAGGGCTGGTGCTCTATCCACTGTGCCACCTCGCGGTCCCTCTAACTGGCACTTTTATAACAATCTTGCTATGACCAAATATATGTGGCTGGGGGCGATAAGGTGTATTATAGGAATGAAGGAAAGCCAGAAGGAAAGGAAACTGATCTAGAGCCTGAGACCATGTGAAAAAAATCAAAGTCACCAAAAACACTGGCTATGGTGCCCCTATAATAAGCCACCCACCAAATAACATCTGAAGCTTCCGGCTCACTGTTAAAGCCCTGAGGACAAGAGGCAGCCTTGGAGGTTGTGAAATGTTTCTGTTTAGTGTACACTTCTCCCATCCTCCCCTGAGAACCACAAGAAATCATTTCTTGAGAATGGCTAAATAGAGGCAAAAGCAGGGCTTGTCCTTTCTGGAGGTCCTGCCTGAGACATACCCACATCAAAATGACTGTGTTGCTTCCCACACTGACAAACAAAACAAATGCATGTGTGCCTCAAAAAACTAAAACAAGCCAGGATGTCATTTCCAAATGGCTTCAGATTTCAAGGAGCAGAGGGAATAACAGATCTTTTAAGTCATCTCTTAACTAGATTAGATATTTCCCAGAATGACTTCCATGTCTATCAAACACTGGTGCCTGGACCATGGACCACATTTTAAGGAAAACAGTGCTATCATAACTATTCCTAGAAATTTGGGAGTATGGGGCAAGCAGCACAAAAAACACAGTTATTCCTTCCATATCATCACTTTCCCCATCACAGTTTCAATATATTGTGTGTCAGCATAAGAAATTAAATGGGAATTTGGGGGGAGTTTAGCAGAAGCTGCAGAAGACATGAAGGTCAGCAGATGACACAGAAAAAGTTTAGAAATTCAGAAATGCATAAAATGTATGTATAGTATTGTATAATATCAAACCATATTTTACAATAAGGTACTGTAAACACCCCATCAAAGAAAAAATTCAGAATCTTCACTGCTAAACACCATTTCCTGAAATCCAGACATCATTACCTCCTCACCTCCAGTTCACTTGTAATGTGTTTCCTGTAGCCCTAATTTTTACTACCCTGTCTCTGTCATAGCTAGAATCTATGTGACCCTTCCCTTCATGACCTAAATGTCCAAAACCAGCTTGGAACTCTCCCTATCCTCCACCATGGTATTCATATTTGTCAATAAGGATGACAAATCCTTCAGATGGTCCACCTGGGCTCTGTCCTTCCTGACCTATAAGATGCCTATCCTTTCTAAAGATGCTAGCACCAGAGTCACTACTCAGTCCTTTCCTACCTCAGCACTCCTCACTGAGAAGGGCCCTCCAAAAGAGACTAGGCCCGACAAGGAAGCCAAGTTCTTTTTTTCTCCCTAGCCCCTCTTCCTTGGGCCTTGGGATTTTAACTAAGGAAATTCAGGCTGGGGACTGGGTCCCTTGGGAGAACATGGATGGGAAACACTGTCGGAACCCCATCGACAACTTCCCTGGTAGAAATACATCACCTGGGTTACCTTGGTCCAATTTCTTGGTCTTCTCATTGTGGAGATAAATTTATTTTAGTGTCAGTGGAAAGCGATTGTGAGTGAGGAGAGGGGAAAAAGTCTCAACCCCAAATATCTCAGGATATCTCCATCAACCCATTTCACCACGGCTGCAAAGGGCAATCAATTGCAAATCAACACTGAGATCATGTCTGTTGCCAAAGGCTCTCAAAATAAATCATTAGAAATCACATAGCATGTTAAATAAGGGGTCAGTTGCAGAATGTAGGACTATGGAATGCCAAGTACAAGAAACGTAGGGCCTTGGAGTATTTGAGCTGTGCCCAGAGTTCCCGGGGGAGTCACATGAGTTCTCCTTCAACCTGAATGAAAGGGAAGAAAACATATATGGGGACAAATAGGAAGGATATAAGAGAAAAAAAAAGAAAAAGAAAAAATGTGCTTCAGTTTCCCTGTGAAATTAGAGTAAATTTATTTCCCCAAATTATTGTGAAGTTGAAGGATTATACAACATGCTCAAATATGAATATAATAATTGAAAATGTCATACAAATATATCTGATATAGAATATATGTAGAGATGATCCTTGAACTAAGTGGGAGGATTGGATAAGATTCTAACACTTTTTAGGGGAGATGGAAGAAGGACCTATGATTTCATCAATGCAGAGAACTCCCAATGTAGAAAATCTTTCACAATGAAGAGTAGACTGCCTCTCCTTACAACTCTAGGACTCTTTAATTCTAGGTCTTTCCAGGAATAACTCCTTTATATAGAATCTAAGACAAACCAGCATGATAACAAATCCTCCTTCCCACAGGTAGTTTTAAAATGGAGTTTTTTATATCTAGTTGATTCAACAGGTACCTGAAAAAGAGAAGGAAAGTGTATTAGCCTGGAGAGAAATTTCCTCAAAGATCACAGGATCCAAAGACTTAGAGGTGGAAGTTATTTTAAAAGGTCATGTAGTCCAAAGATGGAATCCTTGGGACATTTTAACATAACTAGGCCAAAAATTCACTCTGAAGTGATGCATCATTGAAAGCTAAAGACTAATAATCCTGCTTTACTTCTATTTCTGCTGTTCCTGGAAACTTACCATCCTACCCCCATCTCAAGAACCCAAGTTCATCTATTGTATTAGGAAGCCTAAGAAAACTTTCTGATCCCCATTGGCAGGTTAATCAGGGAAAGAGAAGTGTACCCTCAGTAGAGACAAAAGCACACTGAGCTTGGCAGCTAGAAGTGAATTCTCAACCCGACTCTGATGCTAACTGGCTGTGTGACTGACCTTAAGAGAAATTTAATCTTTCTGGCCCATTTTCTCATCTGTGAAATGGCACAGACTAGAGGATATCAAAGGTTTTTGTTTTTTGTTTTGTTTTTCCCTTCTATGGCTTTAAAAATCCCAGGGGATGACAATAGCTTCCAAGAAACAGGGTTTGAAGCTATTCTGGCAATAGAAACAGATGTTAAAAACACCTTGCTGAGAAGTCTTTCAACAGGGCTGGCCTTGATCAAAACTGAAAAGTGAGTACAATTCTATCTGGTACTCTTAGTGTCCCTATTCATCCTTTCTCACTCATTCCCTTCCCCGGACTCCCAGCCTAAACATCCAGTTTTTCTGTCTCGTTCTCTCTCAGCAAAACTTTTTCTCAGATACTTCATTCATATCAAAGAGTAAATCGCTGATTGTAGCTTAAAGTGTAACCTGGAGAGCTGAGGGGAGGAAGAGTGCACCTTCACAGGGTGCAAAGCTTGAAGCGAAAGAGATGAAAGTTTGACTGAAATTTCAGACAATAATCTACCAAGTTTAGGGGAGGATAGTGCTAGAATTTTCCTGATACTCTAACATTATAGCACAGTAGTAGCCAGATAAAGTCACCCTTATGTGGGCCACCAAAACCCTCTAATCTGAAGCATTTAAGCCTTCATCAACATGAAATCAAGGAACCTTTGACTTGAAGGGTACAGATTACAGGCATACTAAATATTTTTACTAAGAAATATTAATAAGCCAGGTGGGAAGAAAAGCTCTACCCAGTCTCCCAAGAGACTCCTTCCACTGTTTCCTAATCCCAGCTTCTCCATTTCCTTTCAAACTATTCAACTCTAAAGACACTATTAATAAAAACCCACTTTTTTAGACAATCTTGGACACAGTTTAGACATTTCTCTTTAAGATGATAGACTAGGTCAGTGGTCTTCAAAGCTGAAGTTGTGGGTAAATGATCAGTCAGAGAGGAGAAAAATATATTGCATCCCACCCTCCAACAACAGAAAATCCTACTCCATCCTGTCCCTTCATTGTAAGCTGCCAAGCTTCCTCTTGGTGTTCACCTATCCAAGCAGTTAAAACCAAACCTACTCCAGGAAACTCTCATCAGTAGCTTCATAAGCAACATTGGGGAGGTATCCCCCACTCTCAGCATACCTATCCCTTGCCCCTCAGATCTCCTTGTGGCTTTGCAGGTGCTCCTCAGTGGGTTGACTCTCTGATCAGGGCAATGACCAGAGCTAGAGCCTCACCCTCTTTTCATTTTGGGTGGGACAAAAGGAAGTCCCACAGAATAAGCAGGCACAGATGGGTCACGATCCTTATCATGCGGGTCTCATTACATTATCTGTTCCCTAAAATCTAGCCCTGTTGAAACTACCCTATTACTTTTATCACCATTCTTCCAGTCACCCAGGTTTACAATCTTAATGTTACTGTGGATTCCTCAGTCTCCCTCACCCCACATATACAATCAGTTGCCAAATCTTATCATTTCTACTTCACTTCGGTTCCCTTCTCTCCACTTACCCAGCCACCATCCTGGTTCAAACCCTTACCATATCTCACCCAGACTATTGCAATAGCCTCCTAATTGGTGGCTGTACCTCAAATTTACTTCCTCTAATCTTCCCAGAGATGCCAAAGTGATTTCCCTAAAGATCAGTCCATGTCATTCTTCTATTGAATAAATTTCAGTGAATCCTTATTGATTCCAGAATTAAATATGATTTAAACTTTATCTCATCCTTTTTAAACTTCTGTTTTTGCAAATTTCATAATGGATGCAATTATTAGTATGATAATATAAATATATCATTCATAAATAAGTAAATATAAACAAATTAGAAGTACGTGCTCAAAAATATTTTGTTGATGGAGTGTTTCATCCAAAAAAATGCTTAGAGATCACTAAACTAGATGATCCCTTAAGGTCTTTGCCAGCCTTTGGATTTTGTGACTTCATAAACACTATGGTCATGTAAAAGAGAATAGGGCAAAAGAAAATCTGGGTGAAGAAAGGATACAAGGAAGTACCCACCCTGAATCATTAGGCTCCATAATCCAAACTGTCCAATACTGGAAGCTGCAGATCTTCAGGTCTTCACCAGGGTTGCTTAGAATAGATGTCTCCATGGGGGAAACCAGTCTGGAAGTGATAAGGGCATAAATCAGGATGCTAGCTTCTCTGACTTCTCTATCAGAGAGGAAGGAAGGCAGCCCCAAGACACTATGGATCTCTCCCCACCCCCCAGAAAAAGTCCCTCCTGGCATTGTAGCAGTGCTTATCCTTCCTTCCTTCCTTCAACAGGACTTTAGGGAACACATACTATGCTCAAAGCTTTGCACTATGTTGAAGGAGATGAAAAAAGTAAATGCCTTTTTTCTCCCAGAGCTTCCCTCATCTAGAAAAATTCCCCTTTCTTTCCCTTTCTCCCTCCAGTTTCTGCCTTTGGAAATCCTTCTCTTCCTTCAAATCACAACTGAGATGTCACCTCCTGCTGGAAGATTTCCTTGATTTCCCCCAGCTAGAAGTGGTCTCCCTTTCTATGAGCCTCTCATAGCACTTTGGTTCCTTCTACTCCTACATTCTAATTCATATTATGGCTATTTTTATTATTTTTTATTTAAAAAAACAGGTCTATTAATCCTTTTGAGGACAGAAAACTTTCATTTCATCCTTGTTCCCCAAGCACTTTGTCTGAGTGTCTGGCACACAGTAGGTGCATTTATCAAGTACCTATCACATTTCATTCACTGTACCAAGCACTGAGGATAGAAAGATAAAAATGGAATAGTCCTTACTCACTAGGAACTTATGATCTACTTCAGGGACACAACATATTTAAAGATAAATAGATACAGGATACAAAATATATCTCAGACTCTAACACTCTTGTACATAATATACCTCCCCCTTTTTACAATATATTTCCACCCAATTTAATATAATCTGTGATGTCTGTGAAGGGGATGAGGGCATTAATAATTAATGGGGTCGGCAAAGACCTCTTGAAAGAGGTAGCATGATATCCTATGAGATGGAAGTGAGGAAGGATAGCTTTTCAGGAATGTGGGACAGACTATGCAAAGGCACAGAGGAGACCAAAGATGAAATATCATGTGTGGGGTGTAGCAAAGTACACCAGTTTGTGTGGAGTATAGAGTATGTGACAGGGAGTAATGTGTAATCAGTGTAGGAATTTGGGCTGGAACTAGATTGTGTAGGGCTTCAAATGCTAAACAGAAAAGTTTATTTTTTGTCCTAAAGGCAATGCTGAAGCTTCCCAAGCTTCCTAAGAGTGATATGGTCCCTTCCATCCTAAAAATGTGAAAGTGTATAAAAAGAGGTATAAACAAAACGCTGTGAATGATTTAGAACCTCTTATAAATTGTGGGGCCCCAAGTGAGCTCTCACTTCTCAATGGCCAGAACTGGATCAACTCTACCTCTGAACCTCGGTTTCTTCAACTATAAAACGAAGGGGCTGGATGGACCAGAAGATATCTATGGTTGCTTTGGGATCTAAACAATTGATTAGCCATAACAAAGGATTTTTCTTCTTCCTGTGTTATAACTATTATTGTTATGGACATGTAGTTGATGCTTAGCAACTACCGGTTGAAGTGAGAAATGTACTGTTATGTATAAATATATACTTGGTGTGCTTTTATAAAACTACTTGTCTAAGTACTCCAGGTACCAACATAAATAGTAATTTGAGGCATATAAGTCAAAATGGCAAGGGGCAGCCTCTTTATCATTTGTTTCTATAGGGGAATCCAGTCTGGAAGTGACAAGGGCATGAATCAGGGTGGAAAGCTCTCTGACTTCTCTGTTAGAGAGGAAGGAAGGCAGACCCAAAATAGCTGTTGCTCCTCTCCCCACACCCTTAGAAAAAGTCCCTGCTGGCATCCTAGCAGTATCTCTGCTTCCTCAAGGAAATCCCTCTAGCATATGCTCTCTCCCGTGATCTCTAGTAAAGTAAAATATACCAGGGGATGGAGATGGGAAGGTAGAGAAGGCATGAACAGAAGATGGAAATGTTGATGATGATGAATGGAGATGATGGAAATCAAGCAGAAGGATGATAGAGAAAAGTTGAATGAGGAGGAAGCAAGGAAGGGAAGCGAACCAAGCATCTCTTCCCCTCCTGGATCTCAGTCTCTTCATCAGTAGAATCACAGGGTCAGATGAGGTTAAAAGCAACCTCAGAGGCCTCTTGTGCAAGCTCTAGCTGAGTAAGAATCCCCTCTAGTGCATACCTAATAAGTCATTATCCAGTCTCTGCTTGAAGATCTCCTGGGAAAGGAAGCTTATTGGAATCATCCAATCATTCATCTAGAGTTGGAAGAGACTTTGGAAATCATCTGGTCCAACCCTTTTGTATATGAGAAATTGAGTCTCAGAGTCACATAGGTCATGTGTCAGAGCTGGGATTCAACCTCAGATCCCAAGACTCTAAGCTCTAAGTGCTCCAAATTCAGTCATCTCTGTCCACCACAGAGGCAATTCATTACTCTTTTGGCTAGCTCTAATTGTTGGGAATTTTTTATCTAGTTTTGGTTTTCTAGAAAACCAAAATTCACCAGTCTCTGATGAGGAGGTGGCTCTCCTCCTTGCCAAAATCAATTCACCTACATAAACCTTTAACTCCATCCCCTCCTGTATCCTTCAGCAGATTGCTCCTACTATCATCTCCCTCCTCTTTCTCTCTAAACATCAGTGTCTCCTTATTTGCTGATTCCTTTCCTAAAACCCACAAACACGTCCAAGTCTCCCTTATATATAAAAAAGCTTCTCTAGATCTTACCAACCATGCTTGCTGTCATGCTTAGCTCTCTTCCTTTTATCAGACAAAATCTTTGAGTAAACCATCTACACTTGATCCCTCCACTTCCTCTCCTCTCATTCTCTTCTCATCCTTTGTGGTCTGGCTTCTGATCTCATCACTCACCTGAAACTGCCCTCTCTAAAGTTCCCAATCATCTCCTAATGACCTTTTTACAACCTTTATCCTTCTTGATCCCTGCAGCATTCAACCCTGTTGATTATCCACTACTCCCGGATATTCTCTCCTCTCTAGGTTTTCACTCCTATATTCTCCTTTGGTTCTCCTCCTGCCCATTTGACTATTCCTTCTCAGTATCTTTTGCATTGTCTTCAACTATGTCATGCTCACTAACTATAGGTGTTCTCCAAGGATCTGTCCCGGAGCCTCTTCACTTTTCACTCTACTCTTTCCCATTTTTAAAAAAAAAAAAATCTCATCAGCTTCCATGGCTTCAATTATCTTTTCTAAGCATATTGATTGCAGGTTTATCAGCCAATCTGCAACCCTTCAAATAGTGTCATTTCCCAAATCATTTTTGATGATTATCAAAAGCTAAATGTTTGTCCATTCACTCAACAAACATTGAATGAGTTATTCCTATGTATAGTACATTGTACTAGACACTCTGTACATGGAATGGAGAAATGATTAAGAAATAGTCCCTGCCCTCAATGAGCTTATAGTCTAGGCTATAACTTGTACACAAACAAGTACCACAAAAAATCAACAGTTAGCACAGCAAGAGAAAAGCCACCAAAATTCTATGGGATGTAAAAGGCAGGAAAGGTGACTTTCTGCCAGGGCCAACTGGAAAGGCTTCATAAAGCAGGTGGCATCTGAGCTGAGCCATGTCAAATGGATAGGAATTGGACAAAATTTCCAAAAGATGGCTGGGGAAGTTTGTTATAGGCAGAGAGCACAATGAACAAAGGCATGGAGGTAGATGTTGTCAGGGAGGAGTAAACACCTACTTTTATTTGGGCTATGTTAAGTCATTGCGGCAAATAGTTTAGTATGTTAGGTAACACATCTTCCACCCTTCTTTTCAATAATAGAACCATTTCTACAAAATGCTTCTGGATTTGCCTGCCTACTTTGTCCAGTTTATCTGGTATAATAGTGTCTTGAAACATGCACACCCCATGTGGTTTATGTCTTGGTATCCATTATCCTCTAAATGTTTACAGACTTCAAATATTTTTTCCATTATTTGACTAAGTACTGACGTCAGACTAACTAAATACTGATTTTCAGGAACTTTTTTTTCCACCCAAGAAGACAAGGTAGCTGTGTCTGCATTCATTAAGAAATAAAAATAATTATATATAGAAATGTGCCCATTTGCAGATAGGCATGCCTGTAATAGCCAGGTGGGCCCTGTTCAAGTACAGAGAACTAGCCATGGTCAATTGAAAAATAAGGGAACCATCAACCTGGCAGTGAAAGAGAACATTAGTAATATAAACATCATTCCATCTCTGACTTGATAAACAGAGTGGACAACAAACCCATAATGCAGTGAGAAGAATGTTTGGAGTCAGAAGAGCTGGGCTCAAATATTGGTTTCACTGTTTACCATCTGTGTGGTCATGGGCAAGTCACCTAAGTTCTCTAGGCCTAATTTTTTTCATCTGTAAAATGAGGGGATTGGACAAGATAACCTCCAATGCACCATCCAGTTCTAAATCCTACTTAAGAAACATATTGGTTTAACCCTTCTCAGAAATACAAGGATCTAAGACATCTCCAAAGGCCTTGTGATGGAAAATGTTATCCACATCCGAAGAAAGAACTATGGAGTTTGAATGCAGATTGAAGTATACTATTTTCTATTTTTTTTCTTCTGTTTTATTTTGTTTCCTCTTTCTGGTGGTCCTCCTATTGGTTCTAATTCTTACTTACAACATCACCAATGTAAAAATATGTTTAATAGGAATGTATATGTATAGCCTATATTGGATTGCACTCCATCTTGGGGAGGGAGGTGGAGAAGGAGGGGAAGAAAAAATTTAAACTCAAAAGCATATGGAAGTGATTGTTGATAAATCAAAATAAATTAATTTAAAAAAAGAAAAAAATATTTTTCAGGAAACTTTAAAAAGTACAAAAATACTCTGAATACTGCAACCATCCTCTAAAGATATATACTGAAAACTCCACATACACCACCTCCAACAATGGCTACTCTCTAGTTGAAACCCAAGATGAATAGGGAAAATGTAAGAGAACACCTAGCTGCCCTTGAGAAGTTCAAGTCATGTGGTTCATGTGCTTTATAATCTTTAGGTACTGAAAGAAGTGGCAGATGTGATGGGATAACCTCTTTCAGTGATTTTTGCAAATTTGTGAGGGATAGCAGCAGTGCCCCATTATTGGAAAAAGGCAAATGTTCCACTTCTCCCACACTGTCAAAAAAAAGGAAGAGATAGTCTTTGAACTATGAGCCAGTGAGCTTGACTTTAACTCCAGGAAAATTCTAGAATACATTATTAAAGGGATAGCTAGTGAATGTCTAGAAAAGGAAGCAGTTATTGCAAAGAACTAATACAGTTTATCAAGAACAGGTCATGATATTCTAACTTCCTTTCCTTTGTTGACAGGGATTACTAAACTGGTAGATGAAAGTAATTCTGTAGCTATAGTTTACTCAGATTTTAGCAATAGACAAAGTTTCATGCTATTCTTGTGGACAAGATGAAGAAATGTGGGATAAACAATTACAAAGTTATGTGTATTTGAAACTGATTAAATGGTTGGACGCAAAGAATGGCCCTGAAAGATTTCAACATCAACCCAAAATAAAGATATTAGTCAAGTACCCCCAGGATCTGAGCTTGGTCCTGCCATATTGAATAACATTACTGGTGACTTAAATAAGCATGCATAGATGTCATTGATGTCATAAGACCTGGAGGGACAGTTATGTTATATGTTTTGGATGTCTGAAAGTCAGAAAGTCAGGATTAAAGCCAAGGGGGAATGAAGGCTAAGTGGCTTTGGCCCCTCAACAAAATGGAAACCCTGGGAGGAACTCACCAATGAGCGAAGAGGCACAATTTGGTGGAGAGATATTCCAGGGTAAGAAGTCTACAAGGGCAGTTGTATGTTATAGGGTAAGGAGACGAGAAGCACTGAAGAAAGTTCCAAGATGAGACAGCAATTGAGGAATGGTTTTGAGGTCAGGAAATCAGGATCAGATCCAATAAGGTTTCTCACCTGGAAGCTCCCTATATTAATTGAATCAAAGATCCAGCTCCTATCCCTATAGATTATAGCTATTATTCTGTTTCCCATATGGTTAGCACAACAACCTTGTGAGTTAGCCAATACAATTTTTATTGTCACAATTTCACAAATGAGGAAACAGGTTCTGTCTTTTTTAGTAACTTTTCCTGTAAGTTCAAGATAAGATATTTAAACCTTTGTCTTCTGATTCTGAATCCATTCCCTTTCCATTACACCATGCTGCAGGAGATGGGATTCAGGGATGGAGCCTAAAGTGACCTAGAAGCCTATTTCTTTTTCACCAGTCCAAGCTTTGATCTTCAGCTAGGCCTTCTTTCAGATGACCCAGCCTTTGCCTGTGTACACAGTGCTGCTGGCTCAGTCTCCCCTTGATGACACCAATTTCAACATGAGGGCAAATAGGGAGGCTTTGCCTGAGTGTCCTCATCAATCTGTGAAGACTTCAGGTCCCTAGAGATGACAACTCTGGTGTCCTTGTGGTTTGTTTTGTTTGTTTTCTTCTCTTTTTTATAGGACAAGCAGAAAGGAAATTGAAAGTGTACCCTGTCAGTATGTCAGGCTCAGGCCTGCCCATAGGGACTGAAAAGTCTGTGACAGTAGTATTTAGACCTCCCAGCTGGCTCGATATCACAAAGGTAATTTGCAAACATCTGCACGCCAGCCAGGGTCACAACAGTAGAGGTGGTAGAAGTCCATGGAAACACACACACATTCATTCATTCTGTTCCTCTCTCTCTCTCCCCATCCCTCCCCCCTTTCCTCCCTCCTTCCAGCTGTTCCTACTTCTCTGGCTTGGCCCACAAAGGGAGGATCACTGGGGTGGAATGTAAAATTCCAATCCCCCTCCCACCCTGACCACCTTCAATCTTCTTCTTTCTCTTTGGGCTGCTTGTTTGCATCCTACCCATGTGTACTTTGGCATATACCCTCCTTGTTTACAAATCCTGCCTTAGGGAGTACTGGGCTTCACACAGCCTAGGACTCACAGAAGCTATCTGGGGGCATCGTGTGAAAGGTGGATTATCAGTGCAGCCAGGCTACAGGCATGCCTCTTTAAATTTTTTAAATGACACTCAAAGATGGAAAAGCACTCACTTCCCCCAAGCAGCCCTGACATTCCACGGGAGGGAGAATCTCACAAGAGAGGCCCCCTTCTCATTATTTTTCTTCCATGCCATGTATTGAGAAGAACAGTAGCACTCCAGTACTGTGTCTGTCACATAGTTGCTCTGTGGCCTTAGGCAAGTCAAGCAACCTACCTGGGCCTCAGTCTCCTTATTAGTTAAAAAAGAATAATACCAGTGGTCTTTGCTAAGCATCGCTCTGAGTTTCAAATGAGATACCGCACTGAAAAACTCTTTGAGAATTGAAAAGTTTTATACAAATGGATGTAAGGTACTTATATTCATTGTCATCTTCATCGATCAAGGATGTCTTCAACAGTCACCATGACCGAGCTCTGGGGCTGTTTCTCCACACTGGTCCTTGGTCCTTGGATGATAGACACAGTCTATTTCCAATATAGAAGCTTTTTCCAGCTTGCGAAGACCTGCCAGATCTATAAAATAAGGATTATTTTAAAAAGCATGCTATACATCTCCTGACAGAGAGGTCATGGACTCCAGATATAGAATTAGTCACATGTTTTCAGGCACAGCCAATGGGGCAATGTGTTTTGCTTGAGTATCTCTTTTTGTTGAGGGATTGTTTTCCTTTTTTTTTTTTTAATTTGAGGGAGGGGTGATCAAAGGGCAAGTGGGAAATAGGATAGCAAAAAAAAGAAAGAAAAGCAAATAAGAGTCATTGAGGTATCTTTTTTTATTAAAATGCAGAGAACAGAAGCAAGGTCAGAAAGAACAAACAAGCAGGGCAGCTTTGAAAGCTACAGGTTTAATTTATCACATATTTTAAAATAAAAATAAGTTATAAATAATAGAGATTCATAGTTTCATGTACAATCTTCTTTCTCTGTACACACACACATATACATACATACATGTGACATATATGTGACAACTTTATGTGATGTTTGGGATCAGTTCCATACCATCAGCAAGCATCAATGTAAGTCTTTAATGAAAAATTATCATCATTTTCATGAGTGAAAGGGCCTTTCTGAAATGTTTGCTTATAGAAATAGTAATATCTAACATTGCATAAGTTTTCAAAGCACTTAACATGTTGTTGAGGATCATTTGATCCTCACAACAATTCTGTGAGATAGGGGCTATTATTACTCTTATTCTGCAGATGAAGCAACTGAAACAGACAGAGGTCAAACGACTTGACCAGAGTCACACAGCTAAAAAATAAGTGTTTGAGGCAGGATTCTAAGTTGAATATACCTAACTCTTAAGTCAAACACTGTATTCACCTCATCCTTTAGCTGCTGAATCTCTAGTTCAGGGACCCAAAAATTAAACTTGCATTGCTAATCAAAGGAAGGTAAAAAAAAATTCTTGATTGTGAACATAGAACAAAGAGAGCCCCAGAGAAACTCAATAAGGGTGGATCTCTTCTAAAGTGGGTCTCTGTCACCATCACAATCTCTCCCCCTCTTAGGGCCCATATTCCTTTTGATGCTTCCATAGCATTACCTAGGGACCATAGACCACAGCAGAACAAGGGTTTCCAGGACTTGGGGAGAAAGGTAGTAAGATGGAGGCCACAGTTATAAGAGGTCAGAGTAGACAGAAGCAAATTCAGGAAGGCAAAACATGGATGGAAGAGCCAATGGTGTCAAACCTTCAGGAAAGCACTACAAACAGATGGGAAATATAGAGGGTCCCAGATTTAGGACTGGAAGGGATCTTCAAGGCCATGGACTACAATTCTTTTGTTTTCACAAATGAGGGAATCTGGGCCACAAAGCTATTAAGTAGAAGGATTTGAACCTGGATATTCTCGACTCTCCCTAGGTCCAGTGCCTAACCATTATACCACACTGCCTCTCATATGAAGCACCAACAATTGGAACACTCTTAGGCTAGAAGTAAACCTTATGCTTTGATAAAGTTCCAGCCCATCTGGAGGCTTCTTATATACTTCCTGTTAGGGAAATCGGCCATTTGGCTTAGAGGAGTCTCAATCAAAAAACAAACATTTCTTAGGTGCCCTCCGCATGCTAGGCCCTACACTATATGCTACCAATTCAAAGACAAAAGAGAAACAGTGGCTTCCTTTATATATCTTAAAGGCAGACCCCAATCCCACAGTATCAGGGAAAATTTTAATGTGGAATAAGTTCAAAGGACATGAATTCAAATCCCAACTCTTTTGCTACTTACGTGACCTTGTGCAAAATACTTAAACTATCTTGGCCTCAATTTCTGCATTTCTGTAATGAGGGGGAAGGGCAGGCAGGAAGATTTTCTGGATCTCAGAAGCAGCTCTGTGGCTGCCTGTCCCTCAAGGAAAACTGATTAAGGGGCTGGTACAGGGGACCCACCATTCATCATCAGGCCACAAGTGCTTATGAATTGGTCTCCACATAGTCTGGTTTATTTAGATAGTGTACCCATCCCCATAGGTGTGAACAGGGCCTTTCATCTCCCACACACCCCCAGTGGCTGTGCCAAACTGGGGATGTTTTGTGGAAAGCCTGTGACAAAGTGTTGCAAACAGCTGGCTTTTCTGAGTAATCTTTGCTGGACAGCGGCAACACACAGCCCTGTCTGAGGAAGGGAAAGGCATGTGCTGGAGCCCTGTCATGTCACCCTGAGCCAGACAAAATGCCATCTCTTCAACCTTTCCACAAGAATCTATAGGGATGTCACAGGGGGAGGTGGAAAAGAAATTACCTGAGGAATAGGTTCTGTTTGAGCTTAACTTCTCGGGCTCTTGGGAATTTCTCCAGACATTCCTGAGCCATAGAACGGGCCCAAGAGCCACACATACACACAGAGTCCTCTTCCCTCCTGGGCTGTATTGATGTGGGTCACTGAGCAAACAAATGGGAAAGACATCCCTACAAGTATGGTTTGCCTGTGGTGTGTCGAGGTAATGCAGGGCCATGTGCACTGTGCATTCATAGTTCATAGCATGTCTGAGCTTAAGGAAAATTAGAGAGTATTAGTCACAGCATCTTCAAATCTTACATTGGAACAGAACTCAGAGGTCATCTAGTTTAACCTGAAGCATGTGTAAGATCCAAGTCCGAGGGACAGGGGTTGTCCTGGGTTCAAATGGACTGGATTCAGTCCTGGGAGAGTGTGCCTCTCACCCCCAAAAAAGAAGTCAGGCTATTTCTCAAACTCTCTGACTAATCATGCCTCCCACCCATGAGTCTTAGGGTTTAGTTTGTTTCTAGGGTACTCCCGAAAGCACTTAACAGTATCTCTCTAGAAAAACTACTCAATGTACCAAATAGCAAATAGCAAATGTAGGATATTTCTTTCAACACAAGAGAAATTCTTAAACTACAAAAGATTCATAAGGGCACGTTGATGAATAGTATGCGAAATAGTAACTCATCACAATACATATGTGCCAGATGCTGTGCTAAGCATCAAGAATACAAAGAAAGGCTAAAATAGTTCTTGCCCTCAAGGAGCATACATTCCAAAGAGGGAGCAAAACATATACACAGTAGATGGAAGATAATACGGGAGGGGAAAAGTCTAGCATCTTGGGGATCAGACCAGGAGGTCTGGGAACCAGAGCTCCTGCAGAAGATAGAATTTAAGCTGAGTCTTGAAGGAAGCCAAGGAAACTGAGAGGCTGACGTGAGGGGGCAAAGCATACCAGGAATGAGAGACACCCAATACAAAGGTACTGAGATGAGAGATGGAGCGTCATATTCAAGAAACTGCAAGTAGGTCAGTGTGGTTGGGTCATAGAGGGCACAGAGAGGACTAAATTGTAGGGTAGTAGGAAGAGATCCAGGTTATAAAGAGCTTTAAATGTCAAATAGAAAAATTTATATTGGATCCCTGGCTCATTTCACTCCCATCCATTAAGCAACTCTTTTTATTACAAAAGCTTAAAAAAAAGAAAGAAAAAATTGCTCGGACTCTATCACTTTCCTATCACAAAATAAAGACACAGAGACAATTTACTTAATATAGCAAGCAGTATAAGATCAAGGAAATACATCAGAAAACATTTCCAACACCCATGGACCAAACAAGTCACTGCATCTTCTTCCAATCTCTCAGAGATAGAAGTCCAACCCATTCCAGATTCTCTACCTGGCCCCAGGCCCAGCGTCAATCTAGAGAAACAGGAAACTGATATAATAACTCATGCTAACAACTAGGGACATCAGAAAAAAAAAAGATGAATGTAAGATATGGCATGAGAGTTGTGCTTTGAAGGAATTTTATAAAACATAGAAAAGGAGAGAGTGTGTTCCTGATATGGGGGTCATTGGGCAAAGGTACAGAAGTGGGAAATGGAATGTTGTATTTTGGGGAATTATTAGCAGACTATTTTAGTTGGAACAAAGTGCTTGAAATGAGAGACTACAAAATAAAACTAAAAAAATAAATGAATACTCTCAAAAGTATTTGCATTTAAACTTTCTTCTTCATGATAGAGTAAAGGGATTTGTCTAATTGACAAATTAAGTATTTAATTCCCACTGTGTACCAGGCACTGTGTGCTAGGATATGGGGATACAAGTAAAAAGAAAATGAAACAATCCATACTTGCAAGAATCTTCCATTCTAATGAAATAAAATAAGTTCATACATGGATATACACAGCTTAAATATAAAGTTTATATATAATATATATAGAGAGAAAGAATAGTTAAATATAAGAGAATGTGGGATTAAGGGCACTAATAGGGTGTGGGATCAGAAAAGGAAAAGAACTCTACGAGGTAGAAGAAAGGAAGGATCACTTGCCAGGTCCTTGGAACATCCAGTGCAAAGTTACAGAAACAAGATGGAACATCAAATTGGAGGAACAGAGAAAAAGCCAGTTTAGCTGTGTGGCAGAGCCCAAGAAGAGGAATAATGTCCATTAAGGCTGGAAAGATAGGCTGGGAAAAGATTGTGTAAGACTTTAGATGGTAAAAAGAGGAATCCATGGCTTATCCTAGAGGTAATAGGAAGCCACTGCAGTCCACTGAGTAAAGGAGTCACATGGTCAGATCTGCACTTAAGAAAAATTCCTTTGGCAGCATTGTGTAGGATGGACTAGAGTGAGGAGAGAGTGGAGGCAGAGAGACTAATTAGGAGATAGTTGCAATAATCTAGGTGAGAGGTGATGAGAGCCAGACCAAGATGGTGGCATTGAGTGGAGATGCAAGAGATGCAGTGAAAGTTAAAATGGCGAGATTCGGCAGCTGATTGAACATGTGGGATGAAGGAGAGTGAGGAATCCAGGAGAATGCTGAGGTTACAAACTTGGAAGGCTGAAAGGATGGTGGCACCTTTAATAGAAATAAGGAGGTTTGGAAGGGGGAGTTTTGGAGGGATGGATAATGAGTCTCATTTCAGAAATGCAAATGCCATAGACCATGAGAGGAGGTCAACAAGAAGTGTAAAATTTCAGGAATCAATAAACACATGAGAGAGCTCTTTCTTCAATAAAGATAAGGAGAAATCTTCCTGGATCCTCTAAAAAACAATCACCTCAGCAACTCACCTATCTTACCTATATATAAAACTAGCTTTTTCTGTGCTTTTTGTTACTCTCTGTCTTCCTGGCCCAGTCAATGCCCCCATGTTGACTCATCTACTGAAGGATACACCCTTCCTAGGGCAGCACTCCATGGACCTCTGTACATTTTCTTTCCCCTCAAAACTTACTCATCCTGTTTCCCCTTTTTCCTGGGCCTTGTACTTTGCTAAGTGACAGCTGGCTAATCTGGCAAACTAATCTACACTAATGCATTAATGAGTACTAATAGGCTGATACATTACTGTTATGTGAGTCTATGAAAAGCAAGGATAGACAGACACATTATGTGGCTACTCACATTGAAATAGTGATTCATCAGATGATGGGAAGGGACTGTCCCAGCCAGCTGTCAGTGATTCACAGACAACAGGACTCTGCAAGCATCACATTCAGGTCCTCTTTCTATGCTCCCAGATTAGTATTTAAAGTGTTAGGGGATCTAAAAGGGTGGAGATGGAGAGACAGGGTCCAGAATGGAAAAGCTGCCTGTGGGACCAGAACAAGAGTTGAGTCAGAGAGAGTGAGAAATCAGGAGGGAAAAGGGGGAAGTTCTGGGAACATCTGGTTAGTTGAATGAATTCCTGAACCTTCTTCCATCCCAGGAAGGACTTAGGAGGAACCTGATGGCTCTGGGCAAACTATTCTAAAAATTCAGCTCTGACAAGAGGAAGTGTAAGGGCCGCAGACACCCTACTTTGCAAGAGTCCCAAGGTAGCTCTATGATCTACCCCTCTTTATTCTTTCCCCACCAGAAAAATATAGAGTTCAAGGTCTCTACACCTGGAGTTCTCAAAGCTTGGCCGATGAACAAACTCGATTTTATTCTTCACATAATGCAGTGAAATGAGCACCTGCCTGAAGGCCAGAAACATCCTAAAGTCTTGGGAAAGTTATTTCTCTTTTCCAAGATTTTTTTCCCCTCACTTGTAAAGTAAAAGGATTATTAGATCAGAGGTGTCAAACACACAGCCCAGGCCACATTGTGGCTTGCAATGCTCCCAGTGTGCCCTAAAATGTAATTGGGGAAAAATTAACAAAAATATAGTAGAATGCAGATCAACGTTAATATTTGGTTTTCTAAGTTAATATGCAGCTACAGGGATTCTTAATGATAGGTTAGAGGGTCCTGGTTCTATTTGAGTTGGCCCCACTGTGTTAGATGGTCTTTAGGGCCTCTTCTACTTTTATTGTTCTATCATGAGGGGTTCGAATCCTCCCTCAGATACTTACTGTGTAACCTTAGTTTCCTCATGTGAAAAATGAGGGAGCTGTACTCAACCACTTCCAGTGTTTCTTCTAGCTCTAAAAGTGATCCTATGTTCCTGTGAGCATTTCCTGGGGTGCCAACTCTGTGTTCAGCATTGTGCTCTACCCTATAGAGGACACTGAAAAAAGAACATTCCTGTCCTTCATGAGTGTACACACACACACATACCTCAGACGACAATATAATACAAAATGGACAGACAGCTTTGATAGGTAGAGAAACAGTCAGAAAGACCTAGGTTCAAATCCTGCTTCTGACATGTACTGAGTGACCCTGGATAAATCACTTAACTTTTGAGGGCCCCAGGAAATCTCTAGGAGTATAAGATAAAGATCAGATGCCTATATGCATTGGTAAAGGAAGCTTCCTTACCAAGAGTTCCCTATACAAATTAAATAACAGGTCTGGAGTTCTTTATTCTAATAATAAAAATAACCCCCTCAAAGTCCAACCCATCATCCTTGGGCAGAGGGGAGGGAGGAAGGGAACAAGGGAATGACAAAGCAGGGGAACCCCAGCCAGAATCACATACAACGAGGACTTCATGTGTCATGAGACCATCACAGCAATTGTGATATGCTGGCAAGAACCCTAAAATGCTGGAGAATTAGGTTTTATCAATGACAAATTGGGTTAGCACACCCATCAGCATGATATTACTGCTCCTCAAAGAGATGGGTAGGGTATCAAAGAGTTGCCCTATCTGAAAGTGTCCTTGAAAGGATAAAGGAGGCAATGGTACTCTCTCATATTCCAGTATCACAAGAAGACCATATACAAATCAGAATCCTAGTACCATACCTGCTAGCAATGCTTCACTAATGGCTTCACTTACTACTAAATTGGCTCAACCAGAAATGTGCATCAACTAGAGATACAAATATTTTCATTATGTGCCAGTACTATCTCATAATGAATTTGGAAAAAGATCTTACCAGTTATAGACAAAGAGTTTGTTATACATTTTTTTAATAGTACCCTAGCCCAAAGACACATTTCATATTGTGAAATGCAAGGCAATTGCAAGAAATAACTTTATCCCTAAGCCTCCTAAATTAGATTAAATAAGAGCTTCAGTGGATATGGACACTTTAATTTTTTGTGGAATAAAACCATATTCTCTGCTTTACAAGGTAATATTTGCTCAAAGCTTTTACTAAGCAGTTGTCCAACTGGGAAATACCACTTTCTCTGAGGCATTTTCCACTTAATGAATCAAGCATCTTATATACAGCCCAAACAGGAAAAGAAAACATTACAGGATATCTGTTAGCTTCAGACTTTTCCACAATGTCCAAAATGAGACATCCTGTTGTAAAACACAAACAGTTATTGGGGGAAGGGCAGGAACTTAAGAGTTACCTAAGGGTCACTTCAATTAGGCTGTCTTTAACAGCTGGACATCTTCCTGGACACGAGGGTGTACAATTTGCAGTTACCAAAGGAAAAGGGAGGGGGGAAATGGAGAGCAAGGGTATAGAGATATGTGTTTCCCCACTATAAGTCACAGGAAAAAGTATGTTTTTAAATGGAAGTAACAAAACTGGCTTCTGCATCATCTATGCGGTTCCAAGACATACAATAAAATGAAAATTTCAGTTGGATCAAATGAAAAAATGGCATGTGCAACATTAATGTAATGAACAATAGAAGAATTGCATCAAGGGAAGTAACAAACTCTAATTTCTCTGCAAAACTGGAAAGTGTTATGGCCAGATATGATCCATAATTATTGCATCAAATGTTCCAAAGTAGCATGTGAAATACTAGCAAAAACACTTCACCAGCTTCCCTTCAGACATACACTTCATCCTATCTTTCAAAACAAAAGATATCACTTATCTACTACCAAATGGCAAAAATGCAAGTGATCACTCCAAATTTAGGACAATTACGTGCTAAATGTGACACATAGTTGCTATAATTTTTTAATTAATTAAAAACATATCAAAAATAATATATTGGCTGGGCGAGGGACAAAGGGGGAAGGAGTTCCAAGAAGTCCCAGGAAATATAAAGAGCAACTTATTATTTCAATAATTATTGAAAAAGCCACCAGAAAGCCCCATAACATTTACTTTGTCTTTATTGATCATCATAATCAATTTTGCAACTCATTTTTATATTGATGGCGTATTCACGTTCTAAAAATATATGAGATCCAAGTATAATGAGAATACTAGAATATTTAATGTCTACATGGAACACTGCTCTTCATTGAAAATGCAATGTCAAAAACTATTTATTAAAAACATGGAATTTTCAGGGAGAAAGTTTAAACCCACATATTTCCACCCTACCTAGCTTAAAATTCATTATGATTTTTCTAAACAGAAGTAAGTATGGCTTCCAAGTTAAAGAGGCAGTCAACTCTTATTGATTTGATCTTATTGATCATTAGATGTCATTAGTAATGTAGTACAATGGATAAAGTGCTGGGTCTGGAGTCAGGAAGCCATGAGTTCGAATCCAGCCTCGGATAATTACTAGCTGCCCTTGGGCAAGTCACTTAACTGTGTTTGCCTCAGTTTCCTCCATCACATAATGAGGATAGTAATAAAGCCTACCTTCCAGGATCATTGTGAGGATCAAATGATAACATTTGTAAGCACTTATCACAATGTCAGCATATAGTTCACTCTTAATTAATGTTTATTCCCTTCCTCTTCCCACTTGACTTACATGCATGACATCAAGCCATATGGCTTTACCAAAAACACATTAAGGAACTCCTGCATCTCCTGGAATCTTTCTCCAATTATATCAAAATGTTACTTGGACTTCCTCAATAAAAAATTCTTACGATACATCAAGAAAAGACAGATACCAAAGGCTTCAAGTTTGTAGATAGAAGTCAAATTGAACCAATAGATGAAGGCATGAAAGAAGACCTCGGTATCCCATAGGCAAGACACATTGAGCACAAAGACATCAAGAGGAAAGCAGTGGCTGAACATGTGAGAAGATTTACTGTCACCTGAAATCAAAGATCAATAGGAATAATATATTTAAATCAATTAATACCTATGACATACTTTAATGTATATTCAGAACTATAAAATAGAACAAAACAGATTTGGAAAATATCTTAACCAAAACCCATATGATATTAATGTAGGTTCTTAGATTACTCTAAGTCATCCATAGAAAGATTAACACTTCCTCACTAAAAAGATTTATAGATAATGTCAGAGCACATAATTAGCAGATAAAAATACCAATATAATTACATTTGGAATGAGCAGACATCGCTTCTCCAAGCAATAGTAAAGACTGCCAACAGGTACAAGTCATTAGATTTGTCTAATACATGTGAAAGTGGTTTATCTCTGGATGAAATCTGTGAAGTAGCTAAGTTCCAAAAAGGGAATCAAGAGGCTTTTCATGGGTACCATCCACAAGTACTCAACCAACAATATGTCAACAAATGGCTGAATTCTACAAATTTGTAAGTGGATATATAGTCATTTATGATGACAGTTCAGGGCCAAGTCATTGCCAAAAGAAATTACCAAAAAGTTATCCTTAAAGAACTGAGACTAATTGATGAAATAAAAACCATTTCAGAAGCAATTTGGAATTATGCAATAAAGCAGCTACAATGTTTATACCTTTTGACCCAGACATTTCATTGCTAGGCATCTAACCCAAAGAGGTCATTAATTAAAATAAAGATGCTAAAATATTTGTGGTAGAACTTTTGTGGTAGCAAATAACTAGGAAAAAAAGTATATGATCATTGATTGAGTAATGGCTAACCAAATTGTTGAACATGAATGCAATGGAATATTTCTGTAATATAAGAAACAATGAATATGAAGAATATAGGTAAGCATGATAAGATTTACTTGAACTGATTTAAAGTCAAGTAATCAAAGCCCAGAAAATACTATATATAGTAACTACAGATATTGAAATGCAAAGAATAATCACCATGGGGCAATTAAGGATGAACACTGAAGAACTGTGTGAAATGAGCTTGTCCCTAGAGAAGAGATATGGAAGAATACTTCACCTCACTCCTTTAAAGAGGTTTGGGGGGGCAGTATTTCACAGAAATGAAACTATCTCTATGTATACAGAGAGAGTTAGATTTTTTCAATGTAAAAATCATTTTTTTGTTGATTTTTTCTTCCTTTTTCTTTTTTTTTTTAATAAATTGAAATTTAAATAAATAAATTTGTTTTGGGGGGATAACTCTCTGAGAGGGAGAAGCAAGAGAGATATGGGGAAAATTTAGGTAGATATATTTGAGCTAAAATGAATTGATTAGGCTAAATGATCTTGAAGGTTACTATAAGTTTTAAGTCCAATCATTTCATCAATGTCTCACTGCAAATAGCCTCAATCTTTCCATCCCTTCCAGTCAGGGTTTTGTTTTGTTTTTTGACCTCCATGTTAACAAGTTAGAGCAAGTAGGTTGGGTGGTCCATTAGGTCAGTTATCTTCAAATCAGTGGTTCCTAAAACTCATTTGGTAGTTACAATCATTGCTACTCAGAATTACAGAATCTAAGTTTTAGATTGGTGAGGGCTTACTGAGCTCAACTAGTTAGACTTCCCACTCAGTTCAGGAATTATGTAATGCCACATCATTCTTTATTTTCACACAAATACTTAATTGTCTTGTCTCTCTGACCAGAATATAAGGATTTTGAAGGCAGGTAACATGTCCTTGAGGCAACTAGGTGGCTTAGTGACTAGTGTGCCAGTCTTGAAGCCAGGAAGACCTAACTTTGAGTCCTTCCTCAAAGACCTAGCATCTACTTGACAATGTTATTGTGAAGATCACATGTGATAACAAATGTAAAACATTTTGCAAGCCTTATAGTGATATATATATATATATATATACACACATATACACATATATATACATACATATATATGTTAGCTAGTATTATTATTATTCTCCTCCCATAGCACCCAAAGCACCCAGGACAGGATAGATTTTCAATAAGTCAGTGTTGATGTCTTCAGAACAAAGAAGCCTGAGAATCACTGCTCTCATACATAACATTGAATGTTATGGGGTGTTTTGGGGTGGGAGGTGAGAATGGCTGGGGGAAAAAATAAGTATTTTCAAATCAATAGGCCAAAACATATTAGAATGTTCATCAAGAGCAGGGAACTACATTCAACGCTAATGATGGGGTAAAATTGGGATTAGTTGGAAGAAGAGGAAGAGTGGGAAAAAGAGCACAAAGAAATGAACTGGGACCCATTTGAGGACATTGCCAAACAAGGGAATTTGTTTTGCTTGACTGTATTTTTGTTTCAAGGGTTTTGTTTTGTTTTGTTTTTCCAGTGGGGGTACAGAGATGAGAAGGAAAGAAAACAAATGTTTGTTCAATTAAAAATAATAAAATTTAAATAACAAAATGAAGTTTAAAAAAGAGATGGGGGAAAAAAGAAATGGACTTACGCCTTCCCTTTTTTGAGCATACACACACCCTATGCCCAGAAACACTACCTTTTGGTTTACAACTTCATTTAGAGATCCAATAACCATTCATTATTTTATGTCTTGGGGTCTAGGATAAGTTAGAAAATTTTGGGCTCCAAAGGCTGAACGTTTTACACATTGAGGCATAACATTCAAGTGGCTATTTTCCAGCTGGTCAAGACAAGATTCCATGGTGGGGAGGCTAAGCTTCAGGACATCTCGACAGGGTTTCTCCCTTTAGCCTTTTCTACAGTTGCTTCACATAATGGTTCACCAGGCAACAGTCCCCACCTCCATCCCCAAATTCACAATTCAATCAGAGTAACTAGAGTTTTCCCCAGGGTGTCAGAATTCAGAGGAGGTGCTGACAGCATTTTCAGACCATCATCAATATGGAAATAATTGATTTTAACATGCAGTTGGCAGGAATGATTATTCAAAAAGGGAAATTACAAGATAGTGATGGCAAGGTGGCCATGCCCCAGGTCAGTTCCTCTTTGGCCTGACGCTTGCCCCATTGCCCCCCCTAACTCTTTGGACCACTCTGTTCCCAACTGAATTGGAGACCTGTTTTGTGTACTCCATCCCAACTACAGTTTGTCCTACTTGGCCTAAAAGATGCAAAAATCTCTAGTTATAGCTCTGCAGTCTCCAGATTTCTTCCACACATGATCTCCTGGATTTGTATGGTAATGGACACTGCTGATTGAGGACTGGAATAAGAGGAAAAGAGACAGCAGAACACCTGACTTCTACCTAGCGGTCACTCCCTCCCCAACCCTGCTCCCATTGTCACATATTCACAGAATCTGAAAAATGTTTAAGCTAGGTGAGTCCTTACAAAAGAATATTAGAGCTGAAAGTCAGTCAGTCAACAAGCATTTACTAAGCTCTTACTATGTTCCAGGGGTTACTAGGTGGCACAATGTCAGTGGATGGAGTGCTGGTCCTGAAGTCAGGAAGACTCATCTTCCTGAGTTCAAATCTGGCCTCAGAGAGTTAATAGCTATGTGATCCTGATACTCCTGTTTGCCTCAGTTTCCTCACCTGCAAAATAAACTGGAGAAAGAAATGGCAAACCACTCCAGTATCTTTGCCAAGAAAACCCCAAATGGGGTCAGAAGATTTGGACACAACTGAACAACAACATACTCCTGGCACTATACTAAACCCTTCTTGTTGTTGTTGTTGAGGTTGTTGTTGCCGTTGTTGTTGTTTGTCTTTCATTCTCAAAGAGGACCATGACATAAGGGAGGTGATGCCATGATTTGCAAGTGAATTGGATTTAAGTGAGGGAGGGCTGTGCAAAGTCACCAGCCTCACTCTCTCCCCTAAAGACATTTGGGTCCAGTGGCAAGATACAGATCAGGACGAGTGGAGATGACCCCCATCCTAAACCCTAGAGATAGAAAGAAGGGCAAAAACATGATGTCTGCTCTCAAAGAGCTCACAAGGAAAGACAACTTGCAAAATAACTGTGTGGGTACAAGAAATATACCTTGTGAATAGAAAGTAACCTCAAAAGTAAAGACACTTGGGGCAGGGGGACAAATGAAATCGGCAGCTTGTGGAAGGTAGGATTTGAGTTGAATCTTAAAAACCAGAGAAGCCAGGACGCTGAAGATCATAGAACATCTGAGCTGCAAGGGATCTTAGAACACAGACTTAAAGCTTGAAGAAGCCTAAAAATATAGAGTATCACACAGAGGGAACCTTAGAGATGACCTAATTTAACCCTACCTTTTTTACAGACTCAGAGATTCTGAGTGACTTGCCCAAGGTCATACAGCCAGCTAGTTATTCTGCTGTTCTATGACAGGGCATTCAATCAACTTATTAAGTTGGTTAACAATCAAGTGCTTAATATTTGCCAGGCACAAGACAGAAATTTTCAAAAGGTGTCACAAAGGTGGAAATGTTCTTGGGGAGTGGAGGAGGGAAGGGAGAAGGCGATTCAAAAGAAAACTGAGAGGAAAAAAAAAAACAAAGGTAGTTATAATCAAAAATAATTTCCATGCTGCTTCTGATCTTTGATAGACCATTTTTCTGCCTCTTCCTCATGTCTAAGGCCTGCCAACCTCAATCCCTTTTGCAAATTCGAGCAAACGACGCCAAACACCACACTCAGACTACAGAGAGAATCGAATTAAAGCAGAAATGAGTGAAGTGCTTCCCTGGTGGTCAGCAAGCCCAGAAAGCCAGCCTAGCTGGCGATCCTCGCTCCTAACTCCCTCCTCCTGGGCCAGCGACTTGACCACCCTAGTAAAAAAAAAAAAAACCCACTTCCCCCTGCAGGTCCCTCCCAAGTGCAGGTTCAGCTCAGGTCTCAGGAGGGGAGGCTCTGATCGGATTACACACCATTTTCTAAAATACCAAATATCCAGTACAAAGAGGCACGGGTGAAATCCAATCCTGCTTCGGCGAATCCGTTGCGCCCCCCTGAACGTAGGAGTTAACGTGTGTAGCCACCACCTGCCTGCGGCTTTTCTCCTGCTCAGGGGAAATCAGCAGCCTCCCTCCCGGGTCAGAGAGGTCGCCAAGCAGCGCTGGCTGGGCTTTTTCTCACTCTTCAGCCAAACGCTCTCCACTCGGGAGGGACCAGGAGAGGGAAATTGTGCCAAAGGTCGTCGTGTTCCAGGGCGGCTTGTTCCTACTTTGAAGTCAAGAAAGCAGCCAGTGGCATGGAATGAAAAAAAGAAAAAACACATTTTAGCCTGTTACACCTGACAGGCTCACACCGATAAACTCCAGCTGCGCTGCCTCCCTCCTGACGCGCGGACCCGGCTCCTGCCAGCCCCCAGCCAGCAGCCCGGGCAGCTGGCCCTTCGGACAGTCGCTGAGCGACATCTGGGGCTGCGCTATGACAATCTTTGAGATGGGCGCGTGCCGGGCGCCCGGAGCCCGGCCCCGGCTAGCGAGAGTCAGCAGATAATGGAGGGGCAGCTGAAACAATGTTCTCTCCAGCTCCTGCTGCTCAGAATGATTGGATTGGGAAGGCAGCCAGCCTTCTCTTGAAATGACAAATGTCTTCAGAAAAGAAGTCTAACCTTCTTCCTGCTCTTCCTTTCTCCCTCCACATTCTTCCGTTTTCTCCCCTTTCTTTTTCGCCTTCCTCCCCAATTTTCCCCTTCTCCTTTCTTCCATCTTTCTTCCCTGTCCCTACCTCTTCCATCTCTTGCCTCTGCCCCTCCTCTTCTTTTCCATCTTCTCCCCCTCTCCCTCCCTCCTCCAATTCCCTTCTCTGACTTTTCCCTTTCTTCCATCCTTTTCTTTCCTTCATCTTTCTCCCTCCTCTTTCTTTGAGATCTCCCTCCTTCTTACCATTCCTCCTCCCCTTCCTCCCTCTCTCCCCCCCATAATTCTAGAATCTTCCCTCTGAGACTACCATATATATATATATATGTGTGTGTGTGTGTGTATATATATATATATATATATACACACACACACACACACACATATATTCTGTTTACATAGTGGCTCGCTTATTGTCTCCTCCATTAAAATATGAGCTCTTTGAGGGCAGGATCCATATTTTTGCTTTTCTTTATATCCTTTGCTCTTAGCATAATGTCTGGCCCACAGCAAACGATTAAGAAATGCTTATTGGCTAACTTCCTTCCTCTTCATCCTCTCTCTCCCCTTCCTTTTCTCCCTCTATCCCTCCATTCTTTCTCCCTCCCTCATTTCTTCCTCTTCCTTCTACCCTCCTTTCCCTTTCTCCCTCTCTCCTCTGCCTTCTTCTCTACCCCCTTTACTCTCTCCATCTACTTCCTGTTTCCCTTCTCTCCTTACTTTCTCTCTTCTTTCTTTCTCTCTCTTTTCACTTTTCCCCCTCACCCATCCCCCAAATATGCAAAAGGCTTTGCAACCATGTTAATAGATTGTTTTGGCCCGTATCTTGGGTTTGTAAAATTGTGCCTGTTCTTGGAAGCTGGCGGAGAGGACTGTATAATAAAATGTCATCAATTAAATTAGTTCAAACAAACCAGCAACACTGAGCTCACAGCAAATGATAAAAAAAAATAAAACAAGCAACATAAAACAGGCATCCAGTGAAAAACCAGTGGGCCAAGTGTCAAGAGGCCTGGATCCTTGCCCCAGTTCTGCCTTGAGCTAGCTATGTAACCACAGGAAAGTCACTTCTCTGCACATTGGTGTCATCATCGATCAAATTGGAATAATAAAGTCCTCTACTTCACAGGTTTCTTACGAGCATAAATGGAAATGAAAAATTTGGATGTGAAAGTTCAGTGAAAAAGTCAAGAGCATGTTAGAAATATAGATTATTCTTATGTTACTCAGAAGAATGTAGGTTTCTGGAGGGCAGGCATCATTTTCATTTTTGTCTTTGTATCCCCGTTGGCTAGCAGTGCAGAGTCTAGCATATAATAGGAGCTTAATAAATGTTTATTGAATTGAATTGAGGCCCAGCCATGTTATTGGGAAGGTTTGCCACTATCCATGCTAACATTCCCTCCAATAAGACAGATAACTGTCACTCGACTGTACCCCGGAGCCTGCAGCCTCCAACCCCTTTCATTCATATACTGTTTCAGCCCTTTGGGCTCCAGATCTAAAAACAGGCATTGTGGTAAAGTGGAGTCAGGAGATCCAAGCCCCTGCCTAATTATTTAACATGAGCTTCAATTTTTTCAACAGTAAGTTGGGATAACGCTTACTCTACCTATCTCATGGGGTTATTGCAAAACTCAAATAGGATAAAATATGTATTATGTTTTCCATTGTGATTTATAAATTTATAAATATAAATTATATTATCCAGAGATTGTACCCCATGGGACACAATCTGAAGGGCCATATGCTAGTGTTATATCCCAGGAAGGCCAGGGTAGCAGAGAGGTAGTCTAACTCCTCTACAAAAGAGACACACAGATAATAGGAATGAAAGCTTAAAGAAGGCAAATGCTGCAGCTTTGAGGGGAGAAAAAAATCAAAATGTATTAAAGTGACCATTCATATGTCAAGAAGCTCAGAAGCAGATTAAAGAATGCAGAATGGAGAACAAGGGGGAAATTGTATAAGAATAATGGCTTTTGTTGCATCCCATGTTCAGTCCCATTTCATTGCTTTGCTTGTTTTCCTCTGAAATAGTTGTTCCCCTCTTCTCCAGCTATTTAAATATTACCCATCTTTAAAGGACCAGGACAAACCCACCTTCTCTGTGAAGCCCAAAGTGATGATCGTCCATCCTAATCCCTGTCTCTTCATAGGATCGTAAGATTAGGACAACAGAGACTTTAGATAATAATAATTGTTACTATTATTTAAAATTACTATTAGCATAATGTTATTATTATGGTTAGCTTTTATATGGGGTTTAAGTGCAAAGTGGTTTACAAATATTAACTCAATTTAGCATCGAAACAATCCTGAGAGGTAGGTACTATTATTATCTCTATTTTGCATTTAAGGAAACTTAGGCAGACAGAAGTTAAGTGACTTGCCCAGGGTCACACAGCTAATATGTGAGGTCAGATTTGAACTCAAGTCTTCCCAACTCCAGTCTGGGACTTAATCCTCAGAAATCATTGGGTCCAAGTCCTTTGTTTTACTACATGGGTAGTAAGTGAAAGGGCTCTGATTTAGACCCTGATCTTCTGACTCCTTACTTCTTACTTTTACCATGACAACAAATCTTCCCTGTGCTGCTAACAGTGTATAAGGAACATTATTTTATTCTGACTTATCCTTGAAACATTTTATTTCATGACTTGTCAGCCCCATAGACTTGTCATCCTGCCCATGAGGGCAGGAAGTATTATGAGAAGCGATTATTACTCTCTTGTATTAATAACTAATTATTGTATTGAGACCAAGGTTTTTCCCCTTTTCTACTTCCTCATCCAGAAATCAACCAGTGTGAGAAATCTTTCTAAAATCTTATCCAGCTAGGATGGCTGAGATCTCATCCAAGACAGTAAAAGAAATTCCAGGCTTGGGCTAATGGGTGCATTCCTGCTTATTGGGTTTGCTCAGACAGGTCTGGGAAAATGTGACTCCTCCCTTTTGTCAAACAGGTGATGTGGAAATTGATAAGTCTCTTTGACCAAGATTTGGGTGATCGGAATCACATACTCGAAGACCTTCATTGTAATACAGCCCATCCTCTCATTGTAATATTCATTTTCTCATTGTTAACCAATCAGTGTTGATTGCCACCCTGAGGAACACCTGCTCTTCCAAGGGCATATAAGCTGTGAGCACACCTCCATGAGGGGTCTTTGCTCTAAGACAGACAACCAAATGACCATCTTTGTATTAATAAACATACTGGTCTTGTTGATAAATTTATTAAATTACCCAGAAACTATGTCTCTCGGAACTTTTGTAAATACCACCCACGCTATCACATACTTCTCTGAATCTCCAGCTGTTATGCTCAGTAAATACTCATTGATTAGTTGATTAATCCCATGCTTACAAAGCTGAGGAGAGAGCCAAACCAAATCCTTCCTCTGCTCAAAAATCTTTTGTGGCTCCTAATTGCTGAGTAACTTCAAAATGTTAAGCCTGGCGTTCAAGGCTCCACAGTCTGACCCCACCTTTATATCATACTACTCTCCGTGCACTGGTGTCCTAGTCAACTGCTCTACTCAGCCCCGCCCCTGTTCTTTACTACCTTTGTTGATACTTGCCCGTATGCCTAGAATATAATAGAACCATAGATCTCAGGATCATAGATCTAGACCCAGAAGGAATTTTGGGGTCACCTAGCCCAACTCCGCTTCTACCCTCACAGAAATCAAGTGGTTTGTCCAAAATCACACACATAGTAAGCATCAGAGGTGGGATTTGAACCCAGGTCCAATGATCAGAGAAAGTACTCCCTCTATTCTACCATGTTCCTATTTTCACTTTTCTGCTTATTGAATTTCTATCCATCCTTTAAAGCCCAATTCACAGGCCACTTTCTCTATAAAACCTTCTCCAGTCCCTCAAATCAATAATGATCTATCCCACATAGCATTTTATTATGTACTTTTTAAAAATGTATTTATCATCTAAGATTGTCTATCTTAGTTATTTCTATATATTCATGTGCAAATTACTTGAGACAAGCAATAATTGTGTTATGTTTTTATTCTGTGACAGCACTGATCAGGTATGTATGTGTGCTTCTGCTGACACCAGGCTGACTCAGAACACTTGACCTTGACCAGATGAATCAGGATTGAGCTGGTTTCCTCACCTTGGCTTATATAAGTCTGTCAGTTGAGTGCCAGATTTCAAGCCATGGACATGTTTCACAGCTCTCTTTTGATGTGTTGTAAATTCTGAGGTTTTTAAGAATGGATATGACTCCAAGGAAGTGTGCCAAAGTTGGATCCCCTAAATAACACACTTCAATACCTGCAAGAAGCATAGTAGCAGCTTTTGATGAGGGGAAGTCAGGTATTTAGAAGGTCACACAAAGCTCATAATGAAGCTGGATCAGTCATACCAAAGTGCAAAGGAAAGTGTGGCCAAAAACAAACAAACAAAAAAAGCAATGCTAAGAACTTGGAAAAGATCACTGTAAAACACCCTAATTAATTCTCAAAGAATAAGCAAAGACCTTCAAAAGGAGAAGACAGCTGGAGGGGTCATTATTGATTACCCTACAATTCCTTATAGGATTAAGTAAAGTTGAAATGATAGAAAATAAAAACAGCTGCTAACTATTTCTTTGAATTTAAAAAAAACTCAATGATGGATGAGACAAAACAAAGACAAGTAGTGAAGATTAGAAGAAGATAAAGTGGTGCAGTGGATAGAGTGCCTGAGTTGGAGTCAGGAAGACTCATCTTTCTGAGTTCAAATCCAGCCTTGGATACTTACTAGCTGTGTGACCCTGGGCAAGTCACTTAACCCTGTTTGCCTCAGTTGTCTCATCTGTAAAATGAGTTGGAGAAGGAAATGGCAAACCACTCCAGTATCTTTGCCAAGAAAACTCCAAAAAGGGGGACATGACAGAACCAGATTTTACTGATGAAATTCTCTTTTTCATTCAAAGTTCCACCAAAAACTCTTGTCAGAAGAAGCTGAAGTGAGCCTTGGGGGAGCTAGGTGACCAGTGCATAGAGCACTGGGTCTGGAGGCACAATAACACATCGTTGGGAGTCATGCTCATCCATCTATCAATACTAATACCGCAGGAAGGTCAGTGACTGAGAGAGAGAGAGAGAGAGAGAGAGAGAGAGAGAGAGAGAGAGAGACAAAGGATTAATTTGTTAAAAAATATTTATAGCAGCACTTTTTGTTCTGACAGAGAAGTGGAAACAAAATAGGTACCCATCAATTGGGGGAATGACTGAAAAAAGGATATATGAATATGAATGGTATATGAATGCAATGGAATTTTACTGTGCCACTGGATGGCACATTCAGAGAGCTATGCAAAGACATACCAACTTATGAAGAATGAAGAACAATTTACAAGATGACTACAATAATAACAGAGTTTTGGGCCTGGAATCAGGAAGATCTGAGTTCAAATGTGACTTTATCGACTTCCTAGCTATGTGACCTTGGGAACGTCATTTAACCTCTATCTGATTTAGCCTTCTCATCAGCAAAATCAGAATGATAATAGCACCTACCTTCCAGAGTTATTGAGAGAATCAAGAGATAATATTTGTAAAATGCTTAGGACAGTGCCTGGCATGTAGTAGGTGCTACAGATCAGTTAAAGAATGTCTATACATGCGCCAGTCCCTCCAAGGCACTTATTTTACATGCTATCACAATTCTCCTGGAACCAGGCTCCCTAATGTCTTCCTCATGGGGAGATTGCATCAGAGAAACAGGCTGGTGGGGTCTACTCATGTGCTAGACCCTCATTAAATATACACTTGAAAATCACAAAACTTACTGTGTGGAATAGATTATCACAGTTCCTAGCAGAGTACTTTTCTCTGTTCTTCCTGTTTTGAGATGTTTGTGATTGTTGACTACTGAATTTTTAATCAGGAGAAATAATGGAATTTGGTACCACTGTATCCTGGTTAAAATTCAACACTTGACAAACATTTATTAAGTATCTAATATGTACCAGGCACTAGACTGGGCCCTTGGTGTATAGAAGCAAAAGTGAAACAACCCCTGGCTTTCAAGCAGCTTATATTCTATTGGGGAAGAAACAGCACATATTCATATCCATAAATACAAAATAGATATTCCATTATATGTGCATGGCTATACACATACACAGTAATATAGGAGACACTAGGAACAAGAGGTTTCAGGAAAAGTCACATGTAGAATTGACATTTGAATTGAGTTTTGAAAGATAATTGGTACTCTAAGGGGCAGTAAAATGGCACAGTGGATAGAGCTCTAGACCTGGAGTCAGGAAGACCTGAGTTCAAATCCAGCTTCAGACACTAGCTGTTTGACTCCAGGCAAGTCACTTAACCCTGTTTGCCTCAGTTTCTTCATCTGTCAAATGAGCTGGAGAAGGAAATGGCAAACCACTCCAGTGTCTTTGCCAAGAAAACCCCAGAGTCAGACACAACTGAACAAAACATGCTTTACAATAATGGATAAAGGCATGGAGATGGGGGAAGAAATGTTGTATACAAAAAATAGTAAGTGGACTTGTTTGACTGATATATAGAGTTCATGGATGGGAATAATGTTCAGTAAACATGGGAAGGTAGGATGGAGCTTTAAATGCCCAACAGGAGGGATTATATTCTATCCTAAATGAACCACTGGAACAAAAGAGTCACCAGATCAGACATGTGCCTTAGGAATCAGGATTGGGGCCAGGAGCCCACGACAATCAGATTTTAAACTCTGCTGCTGCTTTAACTCCTTGTTTAGCACATTAGGTTAAAAGGGGAAGACAATCTGCATGAGCTGTTAGAAGGCAGCCTGATGCTGTGTGTTCCTAGGCCAGGCATAGGGAGCCAGTCATAGACTGGAAGAGCCTGGCTTGCCAGACAACCATTCATAGACCTTTTCCCTCAGCCACCCAAAATGCCAGAGTCGCGGCCAGAGGGTGAGAGGGGATCGAGGAATGGTCAAGGGATGAACAGGAGTAGATCCCTTCTCCTGGCACAAACTCATATCTACAGTTCCTCTTCCCCAGCTACTAACCCTAACCTCCTTCTAAACCTTGACTGACAATAACAATTTCTGATACCTATTATTCAAGCATTTTTACATTAATTTGATTTTTACAATACTTGTAGGCACATTGAGTCAAGAATTCCACATTCAGAGCCAAAAAGGATGGGATTTCAAGACAAAGGATCTGGGTTCTAATCCTGGCTTTACAATGAAGTATTTGTATGACTATGGGCAAACAACTTCCCCTCTCTAGAACTCCTTTCCTTCAACAAGCATTTCTATAGCACTTTAAGGCTTGCAAAGCATTTTACAAATAGTATCCTATTTTAGCCTTACAAAAACTTTGGGAATTATTAGCCTCGTTATATGGATGAGAAAACTGAGGCAAGACAGAGGTCAGGTGACTTGACCAGTGCCACACAGCCCATAAGCATCTCTAAAATGGACTTGAACTCAGATCTTCCTGATTCCAGGTCTTGCACTCTATCTGCTAGACCACCCAGAGGACTCCAAAGAGCCCTTCTAACTCTAAATCCTATGACCCTGTGTCCCACAAAAAAAAAAAAGACCCAGAAGCACAGAGAGTTTACTTGACCTGCCCCCAGGTGACAAAGCTATAACATTATAGAATGAGGACACCTGGTTGAATATTCTTTCTTAAATCATACTCTAGGGCAGCTAGGTGACTCAATGGATAGAGTGTCAGGCCTAGAGTCAGGAACACTGACTACCTGTGTGACCCTGGACAAGTCACTTAACCCTGTTTGCCTTGGTTTTCTCATCTGTCAAATGAACTGGAGAAGGATATGGCGAACCACTCCGGTATCTTTGTCAACAAAACTCCCAGTAGAGTCAAAAAGAGTCAGACACGACTGAAACAACTCAACAACAAATCGGCTAATTTAGGTCTCTAACCCTCCTAGTTCCAGGTTATTCTAACTGCTCCCTAAACCTGCTAGCTACCTACCAAGACATATAGTTGCTGGCAGACGATTGTAGGGGTGCTGAGGAAAGAGGAAGTGAAGTTCCCATTCACAGACTCACGGCATCTTAGAGCTGGAAAAGACTTCAAAGGTCATCTCACTGAGTCCGTCTCTGAAGTAGGAATCTCCTTTATACAGTTCTCTCTGTGCTTCTATTTCTTGCCTTTCCCTCCCCCAACTCTACACTAAAAGTCAACTGGTAGAGAACACTGCTCCCCTGGCTATACCAGGCCATCTGGTTGTAATTTTTCCCCTGATGTTTAGCAATGTGCCTGGCACAAAGTAGGCGCTTAATAAATGTTTATTGATTGGTTGATTGTTGAATGACTGATTGAATGTCATATAGATCACTGTGGCTCTATAGGATCAGAATCCCCTTCTACAGTTTCACTGAAAACCTTTCAGGACCTCAAGTTCTCCAGCTCACACAAGGACTGTTTCTATTTTTGTACTTTCAGAAACAAAACAAACTCAAATGCTGGAGAGCAGACGTTGAAAACAATAAATTGCACCAGACAAGGCCACATCCCCGGCACGTAGGAGAGAAAGGGGAAAAACATGCACACGCAATTTTGAATAACCTTTCAGAGGCAGATAATATTGAACTTCACCACGAGGTTGTGATTCAAGGTCTGCGTTCCTCTTCTCTGAATGAGGGTCATATGTTGAGCTTGTTTTTGACTGTGTGGAGATTATCTGGGTTCCAACAACATCCAGACACCCTCACTGGCACCACCTCTCTGGCTTCCAAAGTGGAAAACACTCCAGAAAGATTCAGGAACAAACACTCCTGAAAGAATGAAGTAATGGGGAACCTTTCACAGGTAACCAATCAACTCTCCTGTTAAAACACCTCAGGTATAACAAGAACACTGAATTTGGAGTGAGATTCCTAGATAATATCCTGGCCCTACCACTTACTATCATTGTAACTTTAGGACTTTAATGTCTCTGTGACTGAGTTTCCTCAACTTGTAAAATGAGGAAATAGACTGGATGACCTCCGAGGTCTCTCCTTTTTTTAAATTGGTGATCCTATGATGCAGTAAGATGTTGTGGCTTTGGTGGGGTAGGGAAACAGGAGTTCAGGATTTCCCTGTTACCATTAAGCGCACCACCATCCTACTAGTCATCCAGACCCATAAACCTGGTGCCATCTTTCACTCCTCATTTACACTCATCCCACATATTTAATCCGTTGCCAAGGCCTGTCATGTCCACCTTTACATCTTTCATGTACATCCCCTTCTCTTCTCTGATATAACTGTCCCCTTTGTACAAGCCCTCAAAGCCTGGACTATTGCAATAACCTTCTGGTCGGTCTACCTGTCACATGTATCCCCACTCCAGTCCATTCTCCCCCACACCCATCCCCAGCTGCCAAAGTGATCTTCCTAAAGTAGTGTCAATCTCCTACTTAATAAACTCCAGTGGCTTCCTATTGCTTCCAGGGTCACAACCTGACCCCTCCCTATCTTTCCTGCAGTCTTACATTATTCTATTTTCCATATAATTTATGATCCAGCAGTGCTGGCCCTCTTGCTGCTCCTCCCACATGATAGCCTACCTCCCACTTCCATGGTTTTTCATTGACTGTCTCCTATGCCTAGAACACTCTCCTTTTTCATCCATGCCAGAGATATCTAAAAACGTAGCCAGAAGGCTGAATTATGGCAGGCAACACTTCCCAGGGGAGCCAGCAGCAGATTAAAATATCATTGGGAAATAATTAGCAAAACAAATCAAAATCTAATAGAACATAGATAATGTTAATATTTGGTTCTCTCCCTCAAAATGCAGCCCACAGAGATCCTTAGATACAATTAAGTGGCCCCATTCTATTTGAATGTGACACCACTAACTATGTCTCCTGGGTTTCCTGACTTCCTTCAAGACTCAGATCATACCTCACCTTTTGCAAGAGGTCTTTCCCTGCTGCCTTCTCCCTGCTAATTTCCTTTTTCTGAGGTTACCTCTAATTTCTTACATATGCATATATTCATTCACATACATATATATACACATGTATTCACATAGACATGCACATAGACACATATATGTATACTTAGAATTTAGGCAAAGAGGATTCCCTTTAATCCGGGCTAAAATTCCTATTTCATGTCCAACATCAATCAACATATGTGTATATGTTTGCTTATGTATATACATGTATATACACAAATAGACAATACTATATGCATGTTTTTATGTATTAATGTATATATGTACTATCACATACTTGTTTGCATGTTGCCTCTCCATTAGAATGTGATCTCCTTGGGGGAAGACACAACATTAGCCTTTCTTGTTATCCCCAGTGTTTAGCTCAGTACCTAGCACAGAGTAGGTGCTTAATAAATGTTTGTGACTTGACAAAACATGCAAAGATGTGTAAATCACAGTTCTGCCTGATGGAGGACCATGGCAAGTTCCAGCAATGGAATAAACTGAATTTGGATTTAGAGGATCTGGGTTCAAATTCTTACTCTTCTGCTTGCTATCTTTTTTACTTTGGGAAAATCACTTAAATTCTATATTAAAGTCAATTATAAGTTAAAACAGTTGGTTGAGATGAACTCGAAGGTCCCTTCCAGTTGTAAGTTCTATGATCCTACTTGACATCAACCCATTAATGACTACTCTTTGGGTATAATTATTCAACTCATTAGGAATCCACACTATATTCAGAGGACCTGGCCCCTATTTTGTATCGATCATCTGTTACCTGCCTTTGCTTCCATCTTTTTTCATACATGTCTTTTAAAAATCTAAGTAAATTGATGAATTTCCCCATGCTTTATATCAGTCCCCTTATATACAGCCTTCTTTCATTCCTCTTCATTGGAATTGTTTCTACTTGCATTTTCAGAATTTCATTCTTGAAAGCTTTACATAATCCCTTAGGAGCTCTGCCTGGAGTTGATTTTAGGCTATGGGATCCTACGTAACCTTGGGGATACTTCCTCTGCTTGATTTTCAGCTATGGAATTTTACATAATCTTTCTCAGAGCCCCTCTACAGGAAGCCTTTCCAATCTTTCTGGATTCTGGGCCTGCTCTCTGTTGATGACTTCCTATTTATTCTCCACGTAGCTCATTTGTACATATTTGTTTATGTGTTGTCTCTCCCATGAGATTGAGAGCTCTTCAAGGGCAGGGACTATCTTTTGCCTTCCTTTGTATCTTCAGCACTCAGCACAGTGTCTGGTACATAACAGGTATTTAATAAATGCTTATTGATTGACTGACCCTTGGAACTCCCTTTCTCAAAAGCTAAGACACCTTATCTGCCTATGCCGATTTCTCTTTGCCTTCTCTATCAGGAATTCTAAGATGAGGTGCTCACTGCTCCCACCCCTGGCCAAGGTTCATATCATTTCTACTTCTTCCTTATGTATTAAAATCAGCTCTTGAACAATAATTTGTTTCCCTCACTGGTTCCTCACTTTTTGAATAACAACCTTAGATGTCATCTGGTCTCACCTCCTCATTTTAGAGATGAAGGAACTGAGTCTTATGTGACTTATGAGATTAAATGACTTACCCAAAGTTACGCAGGTAGGTAGTCTGGGCTTAGAATAGAAGGGCCTTGAATACCTAGAGAAGAAGCTTGGATCCTGTCTTCTCTACAATAGGGAACTGTCCAAAATTTCTGAACAAGAGAGTAAAGTCACTTGGAAACTAAAAGATGGAAAAAAATTAAATGCATTGAAACCCTATGATATCATTATAAGGAAACCGAGACAATTACGTAGAGGAAAAAAAACCTCTCTAGAACTTTTGGCCAAATCATAAAAAGAAAAAGAAAAAAAAAACTTGTTTAACATAAAAATTACCTGTCTAGCCCAGATATTTGTTGAGAAAGTCAGAAGTTGCATAGTACTAACTTGCCTTGAAATGAATAACCCAGGTATATTGACCCAAGGTAAATATGTTGACCAAGACAAGATCAAGATGATGTTTCAATTCAAAGTCTGTTAAAAGCTGAAGTAAGACTGTTTCCTGGATGTCTTTTATCATGAATATCTGCTACAGGTTTATGAGGCCTCCTTCCCTGTCTGTCTCTTTCTGGGGTTATAAAAGTGCTTTTAGGGGATTTTATATTGATTTCAAACATTGTAAGAGAAAAGACTTTTTTTCTTTTTTAGAGTTTCCCAAGAACAAGAAGAGCCACACCATTTTAGAGAGACAAATTAATTTGACTCAATAGGCATTGATTAAGTGCCAACTTTGTGGAGACATTTAGTTATGTTCTGGGTATACAAGACAAAACAAAAAGGAGTCCTTGCCTTCAAGGAGCTTACATTCTTCCTGAGGATTTAGGGGAGGAGGGACCTATCTCTGCACAGATTAGCAAATATAAAATATATGCAAAGTTAGTACAAAATAATTGGGGAGAACACTAATAATTGGGGAATCAAAAAAGTCCGGTGCACTTTCTGCACTTTGAAGTTAGGTAGGGTTTGAAAGAAGTAAAGATGAGGAAAGAAAACATTCCAGTTATGGAAGCAGCCTACAAACTCAGACAAACCATTGCAGAAGGAATATTTATTTGGTGAGTATATAAAATAACATTTTTAAATGGACCACTTCTTTACCCCCAAGCTCCGCACAATTTTCTATTGGGCCAGCCTCCAACATCCCCTACACAGGACTTAAAGTATGCTAGACCTCAGACTATGAGCCTCTGCTCTATAGAGGCTTAGTTTCTTCATCTATAAAATGAAGGGTTGAATGTTATAAACTCTGAAATCTCTTCTGATGGAGATCATGATGGTTTTACCCTGAATATCTAACACAGTTCCTGAAACACTGCAGACACCTAACAAATGTTTGGAACTCAGCATGGTACAGTGACAAAACAACTGAACTTGACCATCCTAGGACCTGAGTTCAAATTCCACTTAATGGCTTTCACAGCTTTGGTCACCACAGGCAAATACCTTTACCTCCTCAGTTTTCTCCCTTATAAAATTAAGAGATTGGATTGGAAGGTCTCTTCCAGCTCTAAATCTATGATTACTATGAATTGAGCTGGATTCTGTTTCTAAATGCTATGATTGTTCCAAAAGCCTCAAACAAAAATTCAATATCGTCTGTTGTTAATTCAATCCCATAAGCATTTAAACATTTTTCATCTATTTCCCCAAATGCTCCTATGCAAACTTCATCAAGGTAGGAATGGTTCTAGAATGTGATACCCTGAAAGAAGTAGCAAGAAAGTGGGGTGGAGTAGGGGAGGCTCAGGATGGAGCTCCTGACTATTAAAGATACTATTTATAAAAGATGACACTAAGGGATATAATTTTGCCAGATTCTTTCTTTCATGTCATGGAAGAAGGAAAGAGGACAGAAAAAGCACTGAACAGAGAATGAATTTTAGTGGCTCACACAATTCACTGTAGCCAGTCTAGGTACGGTCAAATCTATTACTCAGTATTCTACTGATGGGAACTTGTAGTTCAATGACCTATCTCAAGTTTTCTCATTAAAATAAAAACTTATGATCCTGACCCAAAACACAACCCTAAAGGACTCTCTGAATCACCAACAGAAGATTAAACTATGTTTAGGATAGGTTCTACATTAAATGAAATTTACTGAAATCTAATTATTTGAAAAGTGATATTCTATGATAGGATAATTTGGGATAATTGAAAAATCTTTTGGGATCCAGAACTAAGACAGACTTTAAGTTATTAAAGCTTAAAATTTCCCTAAGACTTTTCTGACATTATGTATATATAAATGTGTGTGTATGTATCCATATATCTACATATTAGCTTTCTATTAACCAGAAAACTCCATTCCACGACTATGCCAGGTAACCGATTTTACCTGAGTCTGAATTTTATTGCTTGCCCAGGCATCAACTCTGGGTAAACTTGCTTGAGGCAGGAAAAGTTATTCAGCCATAGACTGGGATTTTCACATTTCTAGTGCAGCATTTGATCTTAAGGGGTACCATGGAATGCTTAGAGTTCATACTATGCTCAGTATGCTCTCATGATAATTAATGGTGAAGCAACATAGTGTAGCAGAATGACTTCTAGATTTGAAGGAGTCAAATGACCTGTCTTCAAAACTCAGCTCTGCCATTTATTAACTGGATGCCCTTGGTCAAGTCATTTGACTTTGTTGGGCCTTAGCTTCTTTGTCTGGAAAATGAAAGGGTTGGAATAGATGACCTCTAACACTCTTTCTGATGCTAAGCCTGTGATCTCATTATACATTAAGGGAGACAAACCACTTTTTTTTCTTCCCCACAACAATCCTGAGAGATAAGTAATAGGTCTTATTTTGCCTGTGTTGAAAATAGAAAAACTAATGTTACAAATGTTAAATGATTTGGTCAAAGTCACATGCCAGTAAATATCAGAGCCAAAATTAGAACCCATGTCTTGTAACTTAAAATCAAGTACTTTTCCATTACACAATAATGGAATTATGAACATTAAGAAGGGAGGAAACTATTGCTGAGGTATGTGGAATGCTTAGGAAAAAATTCAGGAAGCTAGATAGCTCCTGAGGAAGCATGGAAGGCTTAGGGAAATAAAACACTTCATTCTCTGTGAAACCCAAAGAGTTACATTGTTTAAGGAGGTGGTCAGGAAGAGTCACAGGTAAATCAGTATATCAGGTAGACTTTGTCCTCCTTCTTCGATTCTTACTATCCCTTCCCAAAATACAGACCTCAAAACTGATTGGACAAGGGAGAATCCTCCTCTATATTCTTCACCTCTAAGGGTTTTGTGAACTTTTGTTCCCTTAGTGGCCTTTTGGGGGATTACTGATCCCTGGCTCCCGAACCTACTACTATACTTTCTTTCCTTATTTCATGTGTGACAATGAACCTGTTTTAAGATCTTTGCCTCCTTGCTTATTCTTATCAAAGAGGCTTGCTTTCAATCAACTATTGTTGACTTTCCTATGTGGCTGAAGCATCAATTATCTGTCTTTTTTTAAAATTAAATTTTTTTTCTATTTTCCAATTAATCGATTCCATTTTCTTTCCCTCCTATCTGGAAAAAAGAAAAATTTGATTGTAACAAATATGAATAGTCAAACAAGACAAATTCCTACGTTGGTCATGTCCAAAACTGTATGTTTCAATCTGCATCTTTGGTTCATCACATCACTGTTGGCAGGTGGGTAACATTCTTCATCATTGGTTCTCTGGAATCATGGTTGGTCATTACATTGAACAGAGTTGTTAAGTCTTTCAAAATTGATCTTTTGTAAAGTTTCTAAAGGGGGCCAAGGTATTCAATTGCAGAAGAGCTGAGCAAATTATGCTATTTGAATGTAATGGAATACTATTTAAGTAATGAAAAATGGAATCATTTCAGACACTAAATATCTTTCAGTAACAGCCTGACTGGTATAGTGGAAAGGGTGAGAGACTGAAGTCAGAAGACCTGGGTTTTGATCTTGGCACTAACTTTTAGTAGTTTGTGATTATGCATGAATCTATGAGCCTCAGTTTCCTCATCTACCAATCAGAAATAGAAAGCCTCTAATTTCCATTCAACAATCATCTTTTAAGCATGTACTACTTGAAAGCACTATGCTAAAAACTGAGGATACAAAGGCAAAGCCTGAAACAAATCCTGTCCTCAGGGAGCAGGGTAGATATAATCTGCTCAAAGATAAATCAAGACGAAGTAATTGGGGATGGGGTTGGGACTGAGGGGAGACACTCTAACAACTACAGCAGACAGGAAAAGCCTCATGTAGAAGGTGGACCCAAAACTGAGCCTTGAAGGGAGCCAGGGAGTCCAAGACAGGGAGGCAATATTAGTCCTGCTCCCTTAGTTCTGGCTCCTACTTGCCCAGATTCTCCTGGCTTCTTCTGTGCCCTCTGTCATTGAATTACATGGCCCAGCCCTTGTGATTTTTTGAGAAGGAATTCTGAACTTCGGTTACCACATTTGCCTGCATAGACTCTACCTTCAAGGTACTCCTATCAGGGGGACTTTTGGTTGGCAGCCATCTTATTCTGGTGGTCAGAAAAAAATAAAAAACCACCAGAAATAACACAGTGTCCTTGGGCAAGAGGAACATCGTTAGGTTATTTGAGAGTCATTTTACAAGACAGCAAACAGTGATTGAGAAGAGATTAAGATAAAACAGACCAGGTACAAAGCAACAGGTCAAAAACCATGAAGCTATCATAATAGGTTCAAAGAGTAGCAGTTACCAAGTTCAGTGATCTTCCAAAATTCCTTAATTTTTGGTTCCATGAGGCTTTGAGGTTCCAGGGTCAGGGTTAGTCATCGGACTCTTTCCTGCCATATCATCACAGATTTAATATTGAAAGGGATTTTAAAGGTCACTTGGTCCAACTTCCTCACTTTACAGAAGAACCTGAAATCCACAAAAGATTTGTGGCTTGGCCAAGGTCACACAGGCATTTGGTAGCCAAGTTGAGATTTGAGCCTGGACTCTGACTCCAAATCTTGTGTCATTTCTCCTTTACCACAGCTGCCACAATACCCTCCCCACCAAGCGATATTTTTGATAATATTTATATAGCAACTTAAGGTCTTCAAAAGATTTTACATATTTTGTCTCATTTGACCCTGATAATATCCCAATGTAGTATTATTAGTATTAATATGATCTGTTATTATCCTCATTTTTAACAAATAAGGAAACTGAGGCTAAGAGACATTAAATGACTTGCCCGAGATCACACAACTAGTTAGCATCTAAGGCAGGATTTAAACTCGGGTCTTTCTGACTTTGAGTCCAGGGCTCTATCCAGTACAACATCTAGCTGCCTTCTGCACATTATACAGGAGGCTGTGAAAGTCTGCCCCTTCTCAGCCCCAAACCTCACACTGCAGAATCACAGACTTTCTCAATTAGAAGGGACCACAGGGGTCATCTAGTTCAACTTAACAAGAATCCTGTTTACACCATTCCTGAAAAGTGGTCATCTAGCCTTTGCTGAAAAACCTCCACTGAGGGAACAACCACTCCCTCCTGAGGTGGCCCAACCCATTTCTGGATAGCACTAATTAGTAGGATGTTTTTCCTTACATTGAACCAAAATCTGCCTCTGTATAATGTCTCGATTTCTAACAGAAGTCTAAATCTATTAAATTTCAGACTAGTCAAAACACTTTAAAAACCAGAGAGGTGAAAGATCAAAGCTTTCAAAGGAAAGATATAATGGAAAGACACTACCCAAATCAATTGCCTCTCAGTATCCCTACTGTTTCCTCTAAGACCCATTCTCTAGCTGGCTCTGAGTTTCTTTCTAACCTGATGATACAGAGTTTCCTCCTGGGACTTCTCTTTGCACTTTGGTGATTTGGTGACTCGGGCTCCTCATTTTTTTTATCCTCTGGTTCCCTAGTAATACTTTTGACTCACATCTTCCTCTTTGTGTGTCCACATAAGTATCTGGTAATCAGTTCCCCTTCCCAGTTTCAGAAGACTAAGGAGCTGAAGGGTTAAAGATACGAATGAGAGGATCCACTTCTATGCTGCCTCCCTCTGGACCCTAGCTGTCAGACTCTAGTGCCCCTAGTTAATTCCATGAGTCCTGGACCTTCAGGCTAGGAAAAGGTCAATAAACCAAATTTCTTTAGTTGACTATTCTGTTTGTAGATCATTTTATAATCTCAGAATTGTAAGGGAACAAGGTAAACTTCAAAGTAAACACCTTGAAGGCAAGGCCTGACAGTTTTGTCTTTGTAATTCCAACACCTAGCACTATGCCTTGCAAAAGTAGGCACTTAATACATGGTTGATGAATTTAAATGGAATTGATCACAATTAATCTAGAACAAGTTATTATATCTGAAGCAGAAATCCTCACTACAAATTCCCAGCAAATAGCCACTTGAGCTGAGCCTGAGCACTTCCAGGGATGGGGAATCCAGTCCATTCCATTTTCAAATAGCTCTAATAATTAGGAAGAGTTTCCTTATTTGGAGACAAAATCTGGCCCCTTGAAATCTCAGCTCATTGCTCTTAGTTCTATCCTCCACTGCAGTATTATCCTCTTCCTATGACTGAATTTAAACCCATGCAAATCTGTGTTCTATAAACCAGTGAACTTTCAAAAAAAATTCCAAAGCCTGCATAGAAATGACCGTGAATATAAGTGATAGAGGTTCTCACTACTCATTTGCTTATAGTATGTAATGGTTACAGGTCACTTTCATTTACAGCATGGTATATAATGGAAAGAAAACTAGATTTGAAGTCTAAACAACATAGGTTCAAATCCTCACTTTACCACCTTAAGATGTTGGATAAGTCATTTACTTTCCCTGAGCTTTGGTTCATTTACAAGTGAGGCAGTGAGTAGAGGGTGATCTCTAAAGGTCTCTTCTAGTTTTAAATCAATTATTTCATTGTAATAATAGCTAATATTAGTTAGCATTTACATAACACTTTAAGATTTGAAAAGTATTGAATATATATTATCTCATTTGATCCTCACAATAATCCCATGAAATAGGTACTATTATTATCCCTGTTTTACGTATGAAGATACTGACAGAAGTTGATTTGCCCAGGGTCACACAGCTAGTAAATATCTGAGAGTTTGAACTCAGGTGTTTCTGATTCCAAGAACACTGCTCTTAACCTCTGGACCACCTAGCTACTTGAAAAACAAGGCCATTTTTCAAAAGGTACTAAATCACCAAAAGGTAGGAAATATATCTTTTTCATCTCAACTAGAAATGGTTTGCTCCCTTAAATTGCAATGAGAAAGCATTGGATTTATAGTACAGAGTTTCTTAAGCTGAGGTCCATGAACTTGCTTTATATATATATATATATAGATATAGATAAAGATATAGATATAGATATATAGATATAGATATAGATATGTAACCATATTTCAATATAATTGGTTCACTTTGTAATCATATTTATTTTATGCATTTAAAAAAAATTATTGAGATGGGATCCATAGGCTTCACCAGATGGCCAAAGTGATACATGACATACACATACATACAAAAAAAAGACTAAGAATCCCTGAAGGAGTCACGTTACTAGAGCTGATTTTGCCACTAACTTTGAGGACTTGGGCAAGTTATTCCCCTTCATCGAGTCTCAGTTTCCCACTTTGTAAAATAATGAGAGTGAAATTAATGACACTGAAGGTCTCTTCAAACTCTCACGTTCTTGAGTTCAATGACTGATGTTTTTAATCCAGTTAATAAAACTGTAATACGTGCCTGTTGACATATAATATGTGTAGAAAAAGCTCCCATGGTGTAACAAAGAGGACCCCATCTGTGGTGACTGCTGTCTTGATGTGTCTTAAAGGGAGGCAAAATAGATATCTCTAGGCTCTTCTCACCTGACCCTTCTCCAAGAGAAGTTTTCATTTCTGCCAGGAAAGGAAAACAGAAGTTAGGACCAGAGACTGATCTGTTTTCATCAGAGAGGAAAGGTACTAGGCTAGAATTATATCTATCTGCTCCCTTAAATATTGTTAGTCTAGGGGATGTGATTGGGTTCCAGCTAACTTCTGATCACTTTGTCATTATTGGACAGTGAGGGAGACCCCAAGCTCTACATTCAAGGTTTGACTCTTTTCCCATCAAATGTGAGTTCCACATTGAACAGACATAGCAAATAGCAAAGAAACCCATTTATCCAAATCACAAGAATCTAGAAATCAGAGACAGTATATGTAGAAGATTATGTACCAGACCATTTAGCATGAAGGAGCTCTCCTATTGGGAATGAGGAAACTATGAGGCTCAACCTAGAGAGATTATCCTAGATCTCACCCAAAAGTGAGGGGAACTCCCCAAAGTGTCTAGAGTAGCAAGCTACATATGTGGATATGAGGGAGACTGTCAGTGCCTCTTATGTCTTCCCAGAGATTTTTACTTCAGCAACCCAAAGTTGGGGCTGGCCGCTTCTATCTTCTCTCTCAAAGCTGAAAGCTAGAAGTACTCAAAGTGACTCGATGATTGAAGGGGACTTGAAACTTGATGAGTGCCAAGGTGGATTGGCACTTGAAGAGTCCCAGAGGGGATTCACAGGAACTGAAGTTCCCCTACTTTTCACAGTCTCTACCCTACCCCTCCCACAGGGCAGGACATTCATCTCCACCAATAAAAAAAAAAGCCCCATGTCAATGGGCCTTTGGACAGGGTTACATATGTATCTATCAAGTATGCGCCAGCACAGAATAGTACATAGATTATTGGACTTGTCATCAGGAAGGTTTGGGTTCAAATCTCATTCTCAATACTTCCTAGCTATATGATCATGGGCAAGTCATTTAAGATTTCTAAGCCTCAGTGTCCTTATCTGTACAATGGGATTATAGTACAATAAAAGGCAGCTTAATTCAGATAAATTATAATGACTAATATCCTGCAAAGTCATTGCAATGACCAAGCTCCTGCAAATCCCAGAAAACAGATGATAATGTATACTTTACTCCTCTGGGCACAGATATGTAGGAATATGAATGTGGATGTGATTTTTGCTTTCATGTCTGTCTTTGTTATATTAAAGGGTTTGATGCAGGAGTTGAGAGGAATAGATTGGAAAGCAACTGCATCCATCAACTGCATCAATAAAGCCTTTTTTAAAGAGAAATTTGCAAAAGTCTGCCTTTTAAGGCCATGTGTGATGTGGTCTTGCCTAAGCAACCCAACAGAGGAGGAAAAGTCACAGATCCCTGACGTCAAAGGCTTCTCCATGGTATTTCTGCTGTCTCTAAAGCGAAGGGGTGGGGGGTGAGGAAGGACCACATCCAAAGAAACCCAGACTTCATTGCCTGAGTGGGTTCCTTCTCCTCTCCACTCTCCCCCCCCGCCCCGCACTTCCACCCTCCTGCCAGCATAAGGAAGATATTTTGGCCGCATTGCCCTTCCAGTCAAACTAATGTGATTATGTGGCCAAGGGAGACAGGAAATGACCGATAGTCACAACTGGTGGTATAGAGAGGGTGACTTCTGTACAAACAGTGAGCAAGAACCACAAGAATTTGGTCTGCTGCAGGAATAGTTTAGACATATGATTTTTCCAAAACAAATTAAGTGATGCAGGTTACAGAAAAGCCTTGCAGGGAGACTACACTGAATGAGACACTAACTGGTCAGAATTCCCAATTAACTGAAATCTATAGGTTTTGAGGGATCTAGAACTGTGAGAGGAGTAAATGATTGGTTTATCCAACCCCCTCATGTTACAGATGCAGAAGCAGGTCCAGAGAGGGAAAGTCATTTTCTCACATAAGTGACAAATACAGGACTCTGTCAGGCTTGCTCTTTCCTCCTTCCACTACCCCGACCTTCAACACTTCATTTGTAGAGAAATAGAAAATTACATTCATATCAAGCATTTAGTAGGGGAGTGGGGATTGGAGAGACAATTTGGTAGGATTTGTTCTAAGTTCAGTACATACTCAGCCCACTCTCCTATACTTTTTGTAGGCCTACATAGTAATGGAATTGAGACTCAGAACATGACTGCCTATATTTGTATAATGTTTTGTTATTACTAAGTATTACACATGCATTATCTCATATAATTTTCATTACAACCACATGAAAAGAGTAGTATGGATATTATTATCTCCTTTTTACAGATGAAGAAACTGAGGTTCATTTAGTATTCAAAAACCATTTAAGTAATTGTACATATAGGGTACTATGGCAAGAATTAGGGAAAATGTAGATATCTCACATTTATATGGTAGTTTAAAGTTTAAAAATCCTTTTGCTCAGAATAGCCCTGTGAGGTAGATAATACATGTATTATTTCCATTTTATAGATGAAGAAGATGAAACTCTGAGTAGCTAAGTGATTCACCCAGGGTCATGTTGCTAATAAGTATCTTAGGTGGGATTTGAAACCAGGTGTCCTGGCTCCAAGACTATTCATTCTAAATGCCACAAAAGTGTCACATAGGCAGATTTATGCATCAAGTTAAGTGTCTTAGACAAGGTCACATAGCTGACAGAGTTGGGACTTGAACCTAGGATTTCTGATTGGAAATTTGGTGACCTTTTCACTGAGTCAGGTTGAGATATTGATCCTCGATCAACTTAATTGCATTAATTCCATTCAATTAAACAAACTTTTATTAAGTACCTGATATTTACCTTTCTTGGTCTCTCTAATGCTTGTCACAATCCCTAGCATATAGCAGATGTTTAATAAATACTTATTAACTTGACTTACTATGTGCCCTTAAGCAAGATACAACCCCTTTGGGACTGTTTACTCTTTGTTAAAACAGGATGTTGAACCATTCCCAATACTTGATCCCATTGACCTCTTAGATCCCTTCTAGCTTACCTTCCAAGTCACACTCACTAATTGTGGATATCATACAAAGCTCTTTCCTTGAAACCCTTCTCCTTAGTGACCCCATCAGTTTCCATGAATTCAATAATCATCTCTTATAGATTTACTGCTAGATCAATATATCCAGTTTCAGAAAAAGAACTGATAAATAGAAGTATGCATAGAATAATTTTACATATTTAGTATGTGTATATGTGTGTGTATACACACATGCGTGCAAACATATATTTGTGTCTAATGGTAGCCTTTTCTTGGGGTGGGTGAGAAAAAAAGAAATTTACATGATAACATTATTACATATTTAAAAGGAATACCAAATTGTATATAATAGGTTGGCAACTTCATGTGCAATCATATTTTTTATAAATGCTTGCTTTAGTCCATAAATTAAAATGTGTGTGTGTGTGTGTGTGTGTGTGTGTTTGTATCCAATTCTAAACTTTTTGCTGCACTCTGCTTCCTCATCACCAACAACTTGTTGGGCATTTTGAACTGGATATTACATTAAGCATCCCAAAGTCAAAATGCCCAAATAGAATTAATTATCGTTCCCTAAATTCCTTATTACTGTTGAAGACACCACTAGCCTTCTAGTCATCCAGGTTCACAACCTTGGTGCCATCCTTGACCCTCTCTCTCTGTCTCTGTCTCTCTGTCTCTCTCTGTCTCTCTCTTTCTCTCTCCCATATCAAATCAGTTGACAAATCTTCACATTTCTTCATCTATGACAACTCTTGCCAATGTCCCATTCTCTCCACTTGAACAGCCACCACCCCAATTTAAGTCCTTATCACTTCTGGCTTGAATTACTGCAAGGGCTTCTGATTGCTCTCCATCTCTGTCCAATTCCAATCCATTCTCCACAAAGCCGACAAAGTGATTTTCCTAAAGCAAAAGTCTAACCTTGTAACCCCCTATTCAATAAACTCCAGTGAATCCTTACTACTTCTATGATCAAATATAACCTCTTCTGTTTGGAACTCAAAACTCTTCACAATTTAGCTGCAACCTGTCTTTATCATCTACTTACACACTACACCCCTTCACACATTAATCCAGCCCTACAGTCCACGTGTTGTTCCTCAAACGTGATGCTCTATCTCCAGCCTCCATGCCATTGCAATGGCTATTCCTCATTCCTGGAATGCACTCCCTTATCACCACTATCTTTTGGAATCTTTTCTTTCCTTCAGCTTCAGTTCAAGTGTCACATCTGCTAGGACATTCTCTCCCCGAACTACCTAATATTAATTTTGTATACCTTGTTTTATTGCACTTTATTGCACTTAACAGATATTGCATTTTGTTTTGTTGTGTTTTGTTTTCACTAAGTTGAAGGTTTGTGGCAACCCCGTGTGAAGCAAGTCTATGGGCACCATTTTTCCAAGAGCATGTATTCACATTGTGTCTCTATGTCACATTTTGGTGATATTCACAATATTTTAAACTTTTCTATTTTTATTATATCTGTTATGGTGATTTGTAATAAGTGATCTTTGATGTTAGTATTGTAATTGTTTTAGGCCCCATGAACTGTGCCCATATAAGACAGTGAACTTAATCCATAAATATGTGTGTTCCGACTGTTCCACCTACCTGACAGTTCCTGTCTCTCTCCCTCTCCTCTGGCCTCCCTATTCCCTGAGACACAACAATGTTGAAAGTAGGCCAATTAATAACCCTTCAATGGCCTCTAAGCATTCAAGTGAAAAGAAGAGTCAATTGATTAGGCAAAATTCATTGTTGCCTTATTTTAAGAAATTGTCACAACCACCCCAACCTTCAGCAACCACCACCTTGATCAGTGCAAGACCTTCCACCAGCAAAAAGACTATGACTCACTGAAGGCTCAGATGATGGTTAGCATTTTTGAGCTACAAAGTATTTTTTTAATGAAGGTTTGTACATTGTTTGTTAGACATAATACTATTGCACTTAATAGACTGTAGTTTAGTGTAAATATGACTTTTATATATACTGGGAAACCAAAAAATTCCTGTGACCTGCTTTATTGCAATATTCACTTTATTGCCGAGGTCTGGAACCAAACCCTCAAAATTTCTGAGATTCGCCTATATATTCTGTATGTATAGTCTTGTACATACATATTTCTCTCATTAGACTGTAAGGTCCTTGAAGGCAGGGATTATTTCACTTTTGCCTTTGTCTGCCTAACACTTAGAGCAGTGCCTTAGAATATAGCAAGTACTTAATAAATGCTTGTTGACAGATTATATTTGAAAGGAATTGTGTTCATTTGCATGGATAATTTCTGGTGTGTGAACATAGAGATAGATAGAAAGATAATTGCCCACATATTTTTTTTAATAAAACCATTCACTTTATATTAAATTCATACTTTGGAAAAATCTCAGCATGTGGCCAAACTCTTCTCACTGAGGCCCCTTGTGTCCCTGTTTCGCCTGGAAGGGTTGGTCTCTCTCAATGTTTCAGCTCTGCTAATCTAGGATATGACTTATGATTGGATTTAAACCCTGCTCTGTGGCCCATATGTGTCCCACCCTGAATAATGGGCCTGCATCCTATTGGAGCAGGTTAGACTAATTAGTTCTGTTTTATTTTGCATATGGTGTGGCAGAATGTAAATGCATGCAAAACAACATGCAAATTATCAGAGTCCTGGCACTGGGTAAAAACAAGCCTGCAGTACTGATGTTAACGACAATGCCTATTAACAATGGATATAAACAATAGACCTTAAAAAAGACAAAGGGTATCTATTGGGTTTTTGTTTCATTGTTCTGTTGTTTTTTGTTTATTTTTTTCTGGAACATTAAGTCACTTTTTAAATTATCCAAGCCTGTTCTCCTAGTCACAATGAAAAAGGGAAGAAAAAAAATGCCCCTACTGATAGGAGGCTTTTCCTGGTGAAGAGAGAGGTGGACCATCTGAGGAGGCAGCTGTTTGTTCTCCTAGGGATGAGGATGAAATTAGCCAGGGGATGTCAAGAATAGCAATAGAGATGTCCAGAAATTCACAGGAACAACAATGTAAAAAGAACTAGCAATAAAGCCTATGACCTTAGATATCTATGAACAAATATACAAAGTATGGATAATAAATGAATTGAACTGTAGGTCCTGACTAAAACTCTCTAAAGCTTTAAGTTACAGAGTATGGGCCAACCTGAATTGTAACACCAGACTTTCTGAAGCTCCTTACATCCCATCTCCTAACTCTAGATCTTTGCACTGTCTATTAACCTATACCTCTAATTCTCTTCCTCCTCACCTCAATCTGGCTTAACTGGCCTCCTTTGAGACTGAAATTCTGACTTCATATGGAGTCCTTTCCCCAGTCTCCTCTCCAAAGCCTTCCCGCTGAAGTTGCCTACCACTTATACTATCTCTCTATCTATTATCTATCACCTATTTATCTATCAACTGTCTATTTCTCTATCATCTATCATCTATCTATCCATCATCTATCTACCTATCTCTCTCATCTATCTATATATCTATCATCTATCTACCTATCTTACACACACATATACACATACATACACACACATATATACACACATATACACACACACATACATTTCTTGTGTATATTTTTTTATGTTGTCTCCCTCATTAAGATGTACATTTCTTGAAAGCAGAAACCGTGTTGTTTTGTCTTTCATTGTTTCCCCAGAGCTTAGCATTGTGCTTGGCAAATAGTAAGCACTTAATAGATGCTTTTTGACTGACTAAGGAGGGGAAAATTTGGCTTCGTAGATGTCGCTGAGATTTCATGGAATAAGACTCATGCCTGGAAGCTGACTCTGGAAGTGATTATCTGAAAGGAACAGAAGAGGTCAAAAGTAAGAGCTTGAATGGCAGAGTAGCATTATATATTAAGGAAATTTATTTGTATGAGGTATTCTAGAAAACAGGGAGGAAATATGGTGGAAGGCATTTGGGTAAAGATCAGGGAACACAGAAAGAGATCTTGTATGAGCACAGAAGATGAAAAAGCATTCAGGAAACTAGATGCAAATTTGTTATAGATACATGTTATAGTGATGAGGGACTTCACTTAACTGAATTTCTGCTCTCTGTCTGTGTGTGTGTGTGTGTGTCTGTCTGTCTCTCTGTGCATGTCTGTCTTTCTCTCTCCTCTTTGCCTATCTTTCTTTCCCCCAAGCTAATAATTTCTGATCTTAATGATAATTTCATCCTCCAAAAAGTAGAGAAACTAGCCAAGAGAAATTCTATTAGGTATCTGACTTACCAACAAAAAAGAACTAATTGCTGGGGTGGAAATAGTGGTAACTTCAGAAAGAAGTGACCATTTCATCTTGGAATTGATAAGGAGAGGAAAGCCGGGCACAGACTGACCAGCATTCTGGGGTTGGGAGTAAAAATTTCAAAGGATACAGAGAAATGCTATGGAAGATCCTGGGACGTTCTATCACGTAGAGTTCTATAGACACAAAGAGGTAATATTTTAAAAAGGAGGAAAGGGGACATTTGTCTGAGGAGACTAATATGCATACACTCAGGACTAATTGACCAGTTTTAATATTTTAAAGATGCATATGGAAGATGGAATTAAAAGCAGCTAAAGAAGGATAAAAACAAAAATATGACATGGTCCTGTAATAATAGTACTAGGAATGATAAAGCCTGGAATGAATTGAGTTGAGCTAAGGGAAAAGAAAACTGCTTCTATTTAACTATATTGAAGAAAAGAAGAGGATCAAAGATGGGACTGGCCTGATATTCTGGGAGGATGAGATGAGATTAACTTTTATTCTGCTTCTATTTTCTTTATTTCCCTAGTTTTGAAAAGAGAAAAGAATGGCTAGTAGAGATGTGATACTAACATAAGTAGGAAGATAGAAACAAATACCTAGGTACCCTTGATAAGTTATTCGCCAGGCCTAGTTGAACATGCCAAGGTAATTAAAAGGACACCAAAGTTAAGCTGGTATTTTTTAAGATCATGAAAAATAGGTGAAGTGTTCCATTTGCCCTTTTCTGCCAGAGAAAGGTGAATGTCCTGATTTTCAAAATAGGGAAGAGAATGGAATTTGAAAAGTAGAAGCCAGTGCTCTTGATTTTGATCCCTATCCAAATTCTAGAACATATTAATAAAAATATGATTAGTGAGTTGTTTGCCCTTTTAGAAGATAAGCTCCTTGAAGACAGGGATTACTTCATTTTTGTCCTTGAATCCCCAGGGCCTTGCACAGAGGGGGCACCTAATAAATGCTCAATGAATGCTGAATAAATTCAGATTAAAGTAAGCATTTATTCCAAAGACTCAGCAAGGCTACACCAAGAACAGGTCCTGCCAGACTAACCTCTTTCTTTGTTATGATACAGTTGCTAAACTGGTAGATTTATATTTTAGCAAAATATTTAGCAAGGTCTCATGCTCTTCTTGCAGACTACAAGGAGTGTTATAGGCTAGACAGTAATGTTGTTAGGCACATCAGGAAAAGAAAAAAAAAGTGGCACCTGCAATGCCCAGAACTGCATCTATAAGGCAGATGAACTGAGTATTTTAAGAATTAGCAATCTAACCCCTTTTATTAGGACTAAAGAAAATAATATATAGTCTCCCTCCCTGTATCACCATATCGAGTTATTTCTCTAGAGACATATTTGATCCATGATCCATCCAAATCTGGGTGATACTGAGCTGTATGATAACTCTACTACATTATTATCTAATCAATCAACAAACATTTAAGTGCTTAGTATGTGCCTAGCACCGAGCTAGGCAGTGGGGATAAAAAGAAAAAAAAATTTTTAAAGTCCTTGCCCTCAAGGCGCTTACATTCTACTCGCATTTAGCTCAATGCCTGGCACATAGAAGTGCTTAATAAATGTTTATTAACTATGAAGGGAGACAACAAGAAGTGTATATAGAATAAATACAAGGTAGTTAGAGGAAAGGGCAGTAATATCTGTGGGCATCAGGAATAGCTTCATATAGAAGGTGGTGTAAAACCAACATAGATGCAGCTAGATGGCTCAGTGGCTAGAGCACTGGGCCTAACGTCAGGAACACCTGAGCTCAAATCTAACCTCAGACATTTATTAGCTGTGTTTTCCTAGGCAAGTCATCTAACCTCTGTTTGCCTTAATCTACTAAGAGAAGAAATGGCAAACCACTTTAGAATCTTTGCCAAGAAAATCCCATGGACAGTATCAGTGTGCTATGGTCCATGGGGTCACAAAGAGCCTACATGACTGAACAACATAAACCAACATGGGACACATGTGCCAGTGAGCATCTTCAGTTTGAAAGGCAGAGAATTGGTAGATAAAAAAACTCCACATGACATCAAGATTCCCAGATCCAATGCCAGCTCAGACATTTCCTGAGTGGAAATGGGGAAGTCACCTTGGGCAAGTCACCTAGGGCAAGTCACCTAAACTTTCAGTGCCCCCGTTCCTTCCCCCTGTAAAATAGGAGTGATGCTAATACCTATGCTACCTGGTTCACAGGGCTATTAGGTGGAGAGCTCAGTGGAAATGTGAGTTTTTATTAACACACCATTTCAGTCATTGCTTAGAGCCCCAGGGGTGTTGGGCTGAGGAAAAAGACCAACGTCATCCCTCAGACTGGTAAACACCCACAACAAAAATGGAATTAAATCCAGCTTAAAGTTCTATGAGCCCAAAGAGACTGGGCATTGAATGTCCAAGTCTCTCTGTTGCAATTCCAAAAGGCAGCCACAAAGGCCTATGTCTGTTATAAAGCTTAGCCTGCATCCCCCACCCCACTCGCAGCCTCCCTGTGAGGGGACAGTGGGTGTACTGTTTGCACTCCAGTGTTTTCTCGGAAAGACCAGCCGTCTTTTCCTTAGAGTTGAAAGTCAGAGCATTCCGACCATATGGCAAGGGTCCTCATGCTCAGTAACTGGAGCCCACCCGCCCGGAGCCCAAAATAAATAAGCGGCTGTTGTTGAAACAACCTGCTCACCCACCCGTGCAAGCATAAGCGCACAAACACACATCCTGAAACTCAATTTCTATTCCTAGTCTGTTTCCAAAATATTAGTGGCTGGGTCAGGAGGATTGTTGCTTGAGCAATAAGTAGCTAAGCCATTTCTAAAAGGCTCTGTGTGTTATCCAAGTACACAGCCTAATGACTGTGTTTGAGTCTATCCTGAGCCAAAATTCAGGGCTCATCCCTGCTGACCTGTCTACCCTAGACCCTTAGGCCTCTGAGAGGATAGGAAGTTGTCTAAGGAGTAGATCCTTTCCCTCCTTTGGGGAGGAGAAAAAGTCACACCCTGGGAATCTAAACATGGGTTTTGCTCCTAGCTCTGTTCTAAGGCAAGGTCAATCACTGATCTTGGGCAAGTCACTTTTAGGACCTCACCTTTAACAGGATGGGGATGGACTAGATTACTTATAAGATCAATTTCATCTCTAACTTTTTATGAGTGACCCAGTCATGTTGCCACAGACAAGGTCCAACCCAGGTTTCCTGACTCAGGGTCCTATTTTCTTTTCATATTAAACCATTCTGCTTCTCTCAGAACAAGCCTGCCCTCTGTCCCCTTTGAACTAGTATCATCCAACTTCACACCATCTTTCTATCTCCAGTCTAACTCAGCTACCCATAGGTTTAGTTATATATCAAAACCCTGCCCTTTCCCAAGACAATTGAATTTGACCCAACTGTCAGAATTTCTCATAAATTATAAGCTCACATTCATTTGCAAAGCACTTTATGTATACATATAGATACACATGTATATGTATATACACACATGTGTGTATATATACACGTGTATGTATATGTGTGTATACATGTGTGCATATGTGCACAGCGTGTGTATGTGTGTATATATGTGCGTATATGTTGCATCTGCTCTTCACTACTCGATGAAGTAAGGGTTGGGAAATTGAGAATAAGAGAGATTAAGTGACTAGCCTAGAGTCACACAGCAATCATCTGAGACAAGATTCAAACTCAGGTAATACTAGCTAAGGATAGCTAATTATTTGTATAATGCTTTAAGGTTTGCAAAGTGATTTATAAATATTAAAATAGCTAACATTTATGTTATACTATGTCAGGCACTATGCTAAGTGCTTTACAAATATTCTTCTTTGAATGTCACAACAATACTGGGAGATAGGTGCTATTATTAGCCCCATTTTACAGATGAGGAGACTGAGGCAAACAGGGTTAAGTGATTTGCTCAATGTTCAAACATCTAGTAAGTGTCTGAGGCCAAATTTGAACTCGGGTCTTCCTGACTCCAGGCCCAGCCCTCTATCTAGTGAGCAATAATCATCACAATAACCCTGGGAGGTAGGTGCTATTATTATTCGCATTTTACAGATGAGGAAACTGAAACAAAGGTTACATGCTTTGTCCAGGTTCACATAGCTAAATGCCCAAGGCCACAGTTCTAAACTCAATTTCCCAACTCCTAGTCCAAGTCTCTTTCCACTACCCAAGCTCTTTTAAAACAAGCTCTTGGCAGAGAGAAGGGTCCAGAGAAAAGTCATATTCCGTTGTCTGCTGCCTCCCTCTCAGCCCACTACCACCACCTTCTTTTCTGCTCCCAACCCTAATCTACAAGGTGGATCAGCACAATGGAGGGATCAATTATTGCCCCTCTGCTGTTCTATAACAAAAGACCCTCAGTTTCCCTCACCCCATTCAGAAAACTCTTATGCTTTTTTAAAAGGAAATCACAAGGAAGAGGATTGACTTAGCAGAGGTAGCAGAGCCTGTTTGTCTTAGCTTGACATGAGAAAAAAGAAAAAAAAGAAAATTGTAAATCACCTTTTCCCAGGAGGGAGGAATGACTTGCACTGGCTTTGATGACTGATGCTGAAAATTACTACTTTGAATCTTCACGAATCACACCTACTGTGCCCCAGCATTCTGCTAGGTGCTGTGGGCCATACAAAAGCAGCTAGAGACTGAATGTCCACATCATTTTATCACCCTTTAAGCCTTTTTTAAGATTGTAAGGCAGAAGGAAAGAAAGAAGCAAACAAACAAACAACAGTAGGCCAAATCTTCTCCCCACCCCTGACCCCAGCTCTAAGCATCTAGTGGTTTCCTGGATGTGGTCCACATGGGATGAATTCTGAACTCATTACTGGCAGTCCTGGACTGGAGTCCCACTTTCTTCATCTTTAAAATGGGGACAATAAAGCATGCACTTCTTAGCCCACAAGCTAAAAGAAATCCAACAGAGACTACATCTCTCTTTGTGAGCTAAGAAGTCCACAAAATAGTCCATGTATTTCTACTTGTAGAAACTTAAGGACCTCAGAGGTACCATATGTCATCTGTAAAATGGAATTCTTAATAAGAGCCCATCCTCACAGGGTAATGTAGATCAAATGTGACAATGTATATAAAGCAGTTTGAAAACATTAAAGGGATATATAAATATCAGCTATTATTATTAGCAGGGTCCCAAACTGCTACACCAAGAATCTACTTGGCTTGGGGAAGCTAGGTTCGGCAGTAGATGGAGCACCAGCCATGGAGTCAGGAGGATGTGAATTCCAGTCCAGCCTCAGATACTTGACACTATCTATGTGACCCTGGCCAAGTCACTTAACCCCACCCCCATTGCCTCACAAAAAAAAAACAAAAAAGAATCTACCTGGCCTAGGGTTCAAAACTGTTCAAAATGATGCTCTAAGCTCACACCCAACTGAATCTGCCACTTTAGGTTTCATATCATATTGAGAACAACGGAACAATTTATTTCAAATAGGAAGTATGATAGCAGATCAGCATCAAATGACAAATAGCAAAAAAAAAAAAAATCCACCAAATGAAATCACCTACCCAAGGCACATTTCCCAGGCTCCCTACTCTTGGCCCTCAGGTAATTCTTATCTTGAGTCCAGAGCCTCCAGATGAATAGCTAAAGGAGACCTACTCTCAGCCTTTGGAGAAGGGAGAGGGCCTGCTACAGATAACTGCTAAAAGTGCTGGACTTCTCTTCTTGCTTCTTGACGAGGGAGTCCCAAGAGCTTTGCATACGTAGCATCCCACAAAAGGGCAGAAGCACACTGAGTACTCAGGTATCGATGATAAAAATACCCCAGCAAGATGGGCTATAGCTCAAAGGAGGCCCCTGCCTGACATGGCAGCCATTCTATCTTTTTTCCTGTTCTATGTTTCTGTTCCATGTTCTAATGTTTATTTCATTTTCTATCAGTGGCTCTTCTTGGCTTTGATTCTATGAAACACCCCATTCTGGGTACCTTCTGGTGGCTGCTGTCTCCTCCCACCCCTCCCCCCTGCTTTTCAGCTTCCTTTTGCATGTTGTCTCCCACCCCATCCCCCATTAGATTGTAAGTTGCTTGAAGGGAAGGATTGTCTCTCTTTTTCTTTTTTGTATCCCCAGCACTTGGCACAGTGCCTGGCAAATGGTAGGTGCTTAATAAATGTTTATTGAATTGAATTGATGTCCTACTCTCAGCATTTTTTATGCCTGCATCTTCTCTTGAAAGATCAAACTGGATGAGCTAGCTATATATGTAAGACAGCCAGGTCTGTGAACTTTTTTAAAAAATATTTTGATAACTGCATTTCAATATAATTGATTTTCTTTCTAATCATATGTATTTCAGTTGGTGCATTTCAAAACATTTTTTTTTTCTGAGAAGGCTTCACCACAGAGGTCCGTGAAACGAAAATAGTTAAAAACCCTTGGTTCAGAAAAAACTAAGGTCCTGTTCCTCACAGACACACCCCTTACCTCTGCCATACAAATTTCTGCTTATGAGCCTTTGTGTCTTCACATGGTGATCCTTTCACATGGAATATCCTTCCCATTACCTTCCTCTCTATCCACTTTCTCCCCATTCTTCAGGGACCAAATCAAAGCTCTGATCATCATAATTCAACTTAATGACTCTCTTCTCTGAGTTCTTGAACATAAATTAGCACATATGTATACTTTTTTTAAAATCTAAACTTGTGATTTCATCAATATGAGGGAATTCTCAGTATGGAACCTCCACTAATACAAAGAGGTGATTTGTGTGTAATTTTTGGCTTTAGCAAGTTTCCTGGGGCACCTAGAGATTAAATGATTTGTCTATAGTCTCACAGCCACTAGGTGTCAGAGATAGGGCTTGAACCTAGATCTTCATAACTCTAAGGATAACACTCTCTCCGATACTGTGCCCCTCATTCAAACAAATGTAACAGGGGGCTAGTGCCCTTTCACCCCGAGACAGCATGAAGCTAAGAACACAAGGTGAGTATAATGGTGTACTGGTCAAGAAGCCCAATCCTTATGAGCACATACAGAGTACTCAGCTGATGAAATTTACATATGAACTTTGGAGCATAAGTAGACATTCTTTAACTAGTTCCAGTCTGCTAACCACTTGGTGGATAGGAGTCTCTTTGGTTGATAGCTGAAACTGGAGTTGCATTTAAAAGACATTAGTGGAGAGAGTCCTTCCAGTCTAGCAGCATTCTGATGAAAGGTAATGCAAAAAGAAGAGAGGCCTTGGGTACTTCCCATTTAAGGCCAACATGTGGCCTGGATTTCAGACCTTAGTTTTGGTGTTTTGGTTTTGGTTTTTTCTGTTTTGTTTTGTTTTTGTCTCAGTGTTTATTTAGATGAAAGAGATTGGAGGTTGGGATGAATTTTGAAAGGTCAGGTGAGTGATCCACTAGGAGATCTAGGAGGTTTTGCAGATGGTCCAACTCTGAGGCTCTGAGGAGCAAAAAGCTGCCTTTAGGACCCAGTCCAGATTGTTGTTGTTCATCCTTCCTTCTCAAAGAAGGCCAATGACATCAGGAGGGCAAAGTCTTGACTTGCGAGTGAATTGGATTTAAGTGAGGTAGAGCTGCATAAAGCCATCAACCTCACTCTCTCCTCCAGAGTCACTGGAGTCCAGTGGCAAGACATAAGTCAAGATGATTGGCAATGACCCAGAACCCAGCCAAGAAATAGCTGAACCAAGGACTTATGCAGCAATAACATTGCAAATGGATATGAACCTGGTAAGACCAAGGCTATCTAGAAACTATTTTAGCTCTAAGCCTACTCTTTCAGAAATAGGTGTGTTATAGGGAGAGTGTTTCCCACAAAATGTTGGGGGAAATGTTGGCACTTTTCATATGAGATATTTGAAGTAAATATCACTTTGTAAAAACTAGTGATAATTGGTTAAATGGAATTGGGGAGTTAGTCACTGGCAACCAATAGTGCAGGGAACACACTGGAAAGGGAGTTTGGGCCAATAGTATTAGAGAAGAGACACCCTGACTCCTCATGGAGTACCTCTAGAACCCTGAAAGGGATATGTATCTGGCCTTGCTCTGGGAGAGTGAGGTCAGAGATTATTGTCTGCACAAATATATATACAGTTAAAAAGAATCACCTCATTAGGATGAATAGGAAGGCCTGAAAATGCATGCTTATGTAATTCTTTAACGTTTATGGAAGATTCATAGAGTCATAGATTCGGAGCCAAAATGGATTCTAGAGGTCATCCCGTCCAAGCCACTCAGTTTATACATGAAGAAATTGAAAGAGGTTAAATGATTCACTCAAGGTCACAAAGGCAACAACAAGAGACAATTTTAGGATTGGAACCTAGTTCTTTTGGATACAAATCCAGTGTGCTTTTTTCCATGGCACCATCTTTTCACACAACAGTCCCATAAGGTAGGTAGAAAAATTATTTTTATTCCCATTATATATTTATTATACATTATTATTTACCCCATTACATATTTATTCTATATTATATTTACCCATATATAGATAAGGAAACTGAGTTTTAGGGAGAAAATGTGCCTTTCCCTAAGTAACATAGCTACTAAATAGCAGAACCAAGATTCAAAATCAAGGGCATCTGCTGCCAACTCCACTGCTCTTCCACTGTACCACCCACCACTTAGGTAAATGATACAACATTAGATTTGGGAGCTACACCTCCATGAAACTGGGGTGTTTTTAAGGTTGTTACTGAAGGACAAGAGAAAGAAAAATAAACAGTCGTTTGGCCTCTAGCATGCCTGCTCTTCCTTGTACAAAGTGACAGACACCCCCAGCCAGTTACATTGAAGTGTGGAGAGTGTGAGTTTGTATGCAGAGCTGTGTGCCTGCACATGTATAAATTTGACTACTAGCATCCCCCTAGGAGTTCTCTGAAGAGCAAGGGCTCTCACTTAGATGGTCCTAGTGGAAAAGGGATTGAAAAAATACACACATTCAGGCAACCTCAAACATTGGTGTTGAGAACAAAAGGGAAGACAGTTTCTTATCTTCCCAAGAACTGGGCTCAAGCACAATCCCTTCAGATCTGATAAAAGTAGGTCAGTCTTGTAGATTCTATTGCCTCTTCTAGTATACTAGTGTGATCAGTCTCCCTCTCCCCCTTCACAACTTACAGGTTGTATTTCTCAGCAGACACATCATTCAAAAGTTAATGGATTCAATACATCTAATTAAATCAATCTTGGCACCCATTCAAAAGGCTTCTTTTTCTTTTCCCTTGGGCTACTGATAGTGTTATGCATGCTCAAGTATATGAGTGCATGTGTCTCTCCTGGGGAGAGGATGTATGGTGTGCATTTATGTGCATTACATGAATGTATATTTTTGTGTGTGGCATTGGTATTTATGTGTATGTGTACTTGTGTGGGTATGTGGTGTGTCTGTGTATATGTGTCATGTGTACTTGTGTGTGTGATGAGTGTGTATTAGTATTAGTGTAATATCCTTTTAAGGATTTTAAAAATCCTTTTAAGCCACAGATGCCTTCAGTGGGGACAGCCAGCTCTGCCTTTCCCCCATTCACTTTTTGAAATTCTTATTAGAAATACTTTATTGTTTAAGTTTAATCTTATTTTTTTTAAATTAACCAAAATCTCTTTTCTTTCCATCCTGCCTCCCTCTCTCTTCCCTTTCCTTTCTGGAGATCTTGGAGAAGCCTACGGTGATTGGCATAGCTGAGGCCAGCTGCTTCTAAGGAAAATGGTGAACAGAAACACAAATGGAAGGAACTCTAGACTGAGTGCCTCTCCAAAGCCCAAAAGACTCAGTAGGAGGTACTCTGAAACACTCGGAATTCTTTTCTCCACTCCCATGTTGCCTTGCATAGAATCATAGACCCACAATATCTTGGTGTTGGAAGGGACATTAGAGGTCATCTAGTCCATGGATAGTCATCTATCCAATGCAGGAAACCCTTCTACAACACCCCTGAGAAGTGGTCATTCTGCCTTGGACACTTTCAAAGGTTAAGGAGGTCACTAATTCACATAGCAACCTTTTTCACTTTCAAATAGTTCCAATTGTCAAAGGATTAATGAGCCTTCCTTATACAGAGCCAAGATCTGCCATCCCATTGGTTTTAGTTCTGCCTTTTGAAGTTAGACTGAATGTCTTTCTCCTTCCACTTGATAGCTTTTCAAATACTTAAAGACAACTATCATACCCCCTAAACCTAAACACCTCCTCTCCTCCCTCTGGCTTCTCTTTCATACACTAACATCTTAAGTTCCTTCACCTATAACATAGTTTCCAGACCTTTCGCCATTTCCTTTACCATCCTTTGGGCAATTTTAGGCTGGCCTACCTCATAACTGATAAAGGTTTGAATAAGTAGGAGTTAAGTGTATTAGAGGAACATTTGCAGAGATATTATTCACTGTGTTACGTACCTCTCCTTTGCCTAACAAATCTTAACTTGTTCAATGGTTTCTAATGCTAACCTTTTACTTGTCTGTCCTTCGAGTACATTAAAAAAAAAAGTATCAAGGCAAATTCCTCCATCCTTTTGAGAATTTCACCAAATCTCTCTCCCACTTTCCTAACCCTGGTAACTAGGCCTTGTTCCACTCTTTCAGAGGTTTGCTTATATCCAACACTAGGGCAGCAGTATTCCCCAGGTACTCCTCCTGACTTCCCTGTGGAGTACGGGATCATTAATTCCATTCAGACAGCATTTGTGGAATGGAAGAAAGATTATGTTCAATTTTTTTTAGAATTGACATATCTTTCACTCTCAGACTTCTTCAAAAGGCAGTTTATAGTTGATGTCCCCACTTCCTCCTTACTATTCATTCCTCTGTTCCCAGCAATATGACTTCTGTTTCCATTCCAATCCTGGAATATACTAGGAACTTTAATGCCAGTTGATCAACTCATAGAACCTGTTCTATCAAAGATTACCAATGGCCTCCTCGCTCCAAATACAGTGGCCTTTTCTCATCACTCATCCTCCTTTATTTCTCTACAGTTTTCAACATTATTAGTAACCCTCTCTTCAGAAGATGCTCTTCTTCCTGGTCTCCAGTACTATACTTATTCTCCCTCTTTTTCTCTCATTTTTCCTTTACTATCCCTTTGACTGGTTCCTCTTCTGAGTGCCTTAATGTTGGCTCTCACCAAGACCCTATCCTTTTTTTTTTCTTTCTGTATGCTTTCCCTCTTGAGAACCTCATTCACTTTCAAGCCTTTAATGATCACTTTACACAGAGGTTCCCAAATCCATGTCTCTAGCCTTATCTACTCCCTGAAATCCTACATTTGCATTTCCAGCCACTTACAAGGGATAGGATCATAGGTCTAAAGCTGGAAGAAACCTCTAGTCCAATGCCTTCATTGTACAGATTAGGAAACTGAGGCCCATTGAGGTTAAGTGGCTTGGTCAAGATCACACAGAGAGCAAATATTAGTGGGGGGATTTTAACTTATCACCTCTTAATTGAAAGCCAGTGCTCTTCCCACTGTATCATATTATGCAGGGAAAAGAATGCTAGATTTAGTCAGAGGACTTAGATTCAAATCCTGTCTCTGCTGTCTGTTACTTTGGGTAAGTCACTTAAACTTTCTTAGCCGAAGAAATGGAATATATGTGTGTGTGTGTGTGTGTGTGTGTATAAATTCTATAAAATGGGAGTGAGAAGTATACTAAATGTTCAAGAAAGTGAATTCCTGATCTAAATCTATAGTCCTACTTTTATTTCCACTAAACCTACTTCTAATTTCACTATTTCTCTTGGCAAAATCTCCCTTTACTCTATAACCCATATTCAAAATCACGATATTATATTTACCTTACCACCCTCTATCCATTATTGTTTTATTGTTTCTGCTTCAGCTATCTTTCTCAAGCTTGCCCTGCCCTCTTTATTCCTATTACTTCAAATGTGTACTATTATACAATTATATTTATTATTATAGTATTATGTACTATATACTATATATGTAAGATTATACTATTATATAAGTATAATATATACTATAATATAATATATAATAGCATACTATTATATACTATATATGTAGGAGTATACTGTTATATATATGTACACTATTATATACTATATATGTAGGATTATACTATTATACAAGCATAATATATACTATAATATGATATATTATAGTATACCATTATATACTATATACTATATATGTAGGAGTATACTTTATATATATATATATATGTACACTATTATATACTATATATGTAGGAGTATACTATTATATATTTAGGAGTATACCATTATATATAAAATATACTTATATGTATATACACATATACTATGATATATATTATATATGTTGTAATATTATCCAACATGCTGCTGTAATATATGTTGTTATATTATTCCTTACTGATTTTAAGACAGATACTCTCTTCCAATATATGTTTTAATCAGCTTCTAGAACCTTCTTCTACACTGGTCATGTGACACCTTTACTCAGAAGTCTTATGAGTTCTCTGTTGCCCACTGAATAATATTCAAATGATAAATTTGATATTCAAAGCCTTGCACAGTCTGGTGCCACCTTCCATTTCCAACCTTTTTCATGCTACTTTCTTCTGCATGTACTGGACTGCAACCAAACTGTACTACTTGCTATCTCCATACCATCTCCATGCTATCCCATCTTGGTGCTTTTTTTTAGATCAAACTGTTTTTTTTATTAGTTCTAGCTTTTCACTAAAACTGGGCTTTACGCAGAAGTGGGTTGGAGCCAACTCAAATCAACTTATAAGAGCTGATTACTAAATTTTTAGTGTGAGTGAGTATGTACTCCCTCAGAAATCAGCAAATGTTACAAATAAGGGCTTGAATTATTGTTTTGTAGGTTAAGAAAGTGATGGAGAAAATGTTAATAATGCAAATTAAACTTAAAAGTGTATTGTGAGTACTTTTTTTTTTTTTCAGAAAGACAGTTGTTAAATATTTACCAGCACATTACTGGCCACATCCACAACTAATATAAATTAGATTTTACCTTATTTGGGTCATGGTTTTCCTGACATCTGGAAAGCCCTCTCCCATTTATCTATGATCCTATAATATATGTTTAAATCTTGCCCTTTAGTCAAGGTCTGACTCAACTCTTCCTCCAGGAAGTCTTCTCTAGTCAATTCTGTCCCTCCTTAGACCATGTACAGTTCTTAGTCTGCACGTTTTTTATTCACTTGGTCTATATCTATGACTAGGGTCTGTGGTAGACATAGCTGAGTGATCCTCTAAAAGCAATCAGGACCATGGACAGTGATGGCTATCAATCAACCCAATACCCCATATATATACTCTGGGATCTATTCTTATGTAAGAGTGAAATTTAAGTACCTTCTTACCTTACACCTACATGGCAACATCTCCTTTTTCTGCTTAGCAGCATGTTGTGTCAATCAAGCCTTTGCAAAAGTGTTATTCTGTTACTAAATAGTTTAATTGATTTAATAAAAGGATAATACCATGCAAGGAATACATCTCAAAAGTTGCAACCATCTTAATTCCCATCATCTCAAAGGATGGAGCCTCACTGTCCCTGCCTCCCATTTCAGAGTGAAAGAAACAGAAAATTCCTTTTTTAATGCAACCTCCCTGGAATTTTCCTCCTGGATCAAATGCTGCAGAAACCACAATTCCCATACCTGCTGGCTCTGTGTGCTTCTTATTCATTGCCTTGACTAGTGATTAGCTTATTTGCCCTATGGAAATCTGTTACCTATGCTATACAGTCTAGTTTTGTTCAGAACCCCTGACTCTAGGGGAAAGATTGTGTCTGTGGCAGCAGCAGACTTCTCCTTGCTTCTTCTTCCTCAGTATCTCTATCTTTTACCTTTAAAGTTCACATAATATATTATATATATAATATATAATACTATATATATATATAATATAATAAAATTCACTCAGTCAACTCAGTCCATCATTATCCATGGGCTCTTACATTAAAGATTCATGTATTCTCTGCACCGAATCTTTTTGGTCTACACAATATATAGGAAGAAAATAAGCAAATCACCAGACACAGAACCACCACACATCATTTTTTATCATAGCCATTTGCATTTGTGTCATATCCCCTTACCAATGTGAATTCTAAGAGAATGAGGAGGAGCTGTGCCTTATACTTCATCATTGTATCTCACCCAGTGTCAGCATGATAGTCTGCACATAGTAGGTGCTTCTTAATTACCTGTTAGATTTGAAGTTGAAACATAGAATCATGGACTTGATCTTAGAAGTCATTCATTCCAACTTCCCTCCCAACATACAAATTCCCTCTGCAATATACCAACAACTTACCAGTTCATTTTCGGTAAATCAAATATCAAATCAAAATATTCTGTAAATCATATATTAATGAACCATATTAGCTTCTGATTCAAGTGACCCCTATCATGAATCTTTCTGTAAAGATTCTCATACACACACACACACACACGCACACACACACACATCTTTTTCTAAAGTTCTTATGAAATGCTAGTTTTTTTGCATATAAAAGTTGCACCTACAAGCTTGACTGTCCTTGGGCTCCTGAGATCCTGTCCTAAAACCATTGGTATTCTGCCTCATGGGTGAGCCTCAAGTGCTGAGTCCATCTGGAGCTCCATCATCCCTACCTGCTGCCTGAAAAAAACAGTAAAAGTTATTGGGCAACTAAAGCAATGTATCGGACCTACATCTCACAGCCAGAGATAGGGGAATTCTTTGTTAGCCAATCAGTCAACAGGCATTTATTAAGCAATTACTATATGCTAGACATTGTGTTAATTCCTGGGGATACAAAGAAAAGCAAAAAAAAATGAGGTCCTTACTCTTAGGGTGCTCACAGTCTAACGGAGAAGCCAAGATGCAAGGTGCATACATGATAAGTATAAATGGGAGATAATCTCAGAAGAAAGGAATCGGGATGGGGGTAGGGTGGAGCGAGGGGCAGGGGAGCTGAAAAAGCCACTTGCAGAAAGAGCTGAGTCTTGAAGGAGGCCAGGGAAACCAGATGACAGAGATAAGGAGGGAGAACATTCCAGGTGTGAAGGACAGCCAGAGTGAAAGCACTGAGTAGGGAGAGAGAAAGCGTATGTCACGGATGAGGAACAGTCAATAAGCCAGTGTAACTGGACCCTTGAATACATGAACAGCAGTAAAATGTAAGAAAAACTGGAAAAATAGGAAGAGGTCAGGTTGTGAAGGACTAAAATGCCAGAGCATTTTCTATATTTGATCCTAGAGATAATAGGGAGCCATTGGAGTTTATTGAGTGAGGAGGGAGCAGTGGCATAGCCAGACTTTAAGAAAATCCTTTTGGCAGCTGAATGGAGAATGGATTCGAAGGGGGAGTGACTTGAGGTAGGGAAAACACCAGCAGGCTACAGCAGTTGTCCAGGCCTGAGTTGATGAGGGCCGGTATCAGGGTACTGATTGTATGAGTGGAAATAAGAGTACATATACTAGAGATAAAGTGTGTTAGAGCCACCTGGAAGTGAAGAAGAGAGCGTTCGTTAAAGCTCTAGTTTAAGGTACCACCAGCTGTTGCTCTTATCTGCCTGAGGTGTCTCCCCTACAGTGCCTGAAATCGGGTCACTGCCTCTTCCAAAAAAGGAACTGGTTGTGCTAAAGACAGTAACCTACAATTTCTCCTCCTCTAAGTAAGGGTTCATGGGGTTTTAATTCTTCCCTTCAATTTAGTGGATCATATTCCCCTTTTAAGCATCTCCCCTCCTCCCTGCTCATACTTACATCTCAGCCTACGCTCCATGGTAGGTACTGCTCTCCCATTATGGCTGTCACGGGTTAATCTAATGACTATATTGATTTCTTGGTTACATCTGCTCCAAAGTAGCCACAGGGAATTAGCTCCTAAAGAGCCAAAAAGATAAAAGGAAAAGAACATAAGTGGGCTTTTCTTTTTCTTTCCATCTTTCTTTTTGCAAATAATAACTACCTACAAATTAGTGTTTGAGCCCACAGCAGAAGCATTTATTATGGCAGACCATGAAACGAGAGCATTAGCAACTTCAGCCAAGGCAGAGAAAACCCAGAGCCGTGCTAGCAGGTCAAGGCCTAGATGGCTGGAGACAGGGCCCTGGGCCTGCACTGAGAAAGGAGCAGAGCGAAGTTTCACAAATAGTGGGCAGCTGTGCTCCATTCTTGGGATCCCACAGAGGCGATACACATCCACAGGGCCCATGTTGCCAAGGCAAAGTGCTTTTGTGGAGAGTCGCTATATGCCTCAATTAACATACACATACACATACATACATATGTTGAAAAATCCATAAACTGGGACAATATTTCTATGAGGCCCTACAAATCAAAATGGTTATTTTATTCAATAAAATTATCAAGTTCAGCCATAGTCCTTAGCCTTCTTGATTCTCTCCCAATATGACCCCCATGAGTTACTTAGAGGTAAAAGCAAACTTGAGAGTAGAAAATTCCACACATCTATCTGCTAAAGTCACATGCTGCCTCAGACATTTACCAGCTGTGTGATCCTGGGCACTTAGCCTCTCTACAACTTTGTTTCCTTATCTGTAAAATGGGGATAATAATAGCTCCCATCTCCCAGGATTGTTATAAGGCTTACATAATATAACACCTGTAAAGCACTTTGCAAACCTTAAAAAAAAACCATACAGATGCTAGCTATTATTATCTGTACATTTGTTGTAATGAATCAGATAACAATTTAATAAGCACCTCCCACGTGACAGATAAGGTATTAGGTGCTAGGGATAGAGACAAAAAATTAAAGCAATCTCTACCCTCGAGGTATTTATATTCCATTGAAACAACTGTTCTGGAATAAAATTGGGAATTATTGGAGATAAGTCTCTGATCTAACCATCCCATTACTGCACATATCACCCTAGGAGGTCCATGGCAGAAAGAAAGGTTCCACAGGAACAAAATATTCATTGAAGCACTCTTCATAGCTGCCAAAAAAAAAAAAAATCCTCAGAAATAAAGAGAGTGCCCATCATTTGGGAAATAGCTGAACAAATTGTGTCATATAAATGAAAAACTCTGTAAGAAATGACAAATGTTAGCATTTCAGCATCATGGTAGAAGATTTTCTGACGTAGTGTAGGGCAAAAAAAAAAAAAGTAGAACCCAAAGAGCAATGTACACAATAGTAATAATAATGTAAATGAAAACAACAATGAAAGACCAACTACAATGAATAACCTTGGTTCCAAAGATCAGAGGACAAAAAGAATAGTTCTTCCTCTCAACTAATAAGTAGGGGAACATGGTGCCATTGATTTATTGACATTCAAAGCTTCAGAGCCAGAGGAACTGGACTCAAATGTATGACCTTGGGCAAATGATAACCTCCATGGACCCACAGCCAGAATGATGGTGAATTCCAATCCCATCTCAGACACTTGCACAACCTAGTTTTATGTGGGCATGCCCAGTTCATCTAACATGGAGGAGGCTTTGAGGAACCTTTGGAGCATGTCCAGATTGCCTGACATGTAGGCCTCTGTGTCCCTTGACATGTGTCTAGCGATAGATTGATTGGATACATCTTTATAACTGGCAAGACTGAGCCATCCACTCTATCCTCCTGTTCATCCCTTCCTGTTGCCCATTCACACCCAGAAAGGGCCCCATGAACTGAAACTGTGAGAGGGGAAGGATTTCCCTATTCTCCTTCTTTGACCCCAGCTCTGAACTTCTATTCTGTCTTCCCTGTTTTCAGATGTCAGAGGTGACCCCCATGGGACCTGATATTTCAGGCTGTGATGATCTTGGAGCCAAGACTGTAGGTGGGATGGTGCAGCCAGGCAGTCTGGCAAGGCAGGCCTGAGAAGCCGAGGTGCCTGGGACTTGAGCCCAAGGTGGGTGTTGGACTTGGGAACAGGAGTACACTCTATAGGAACTGAGCTAAACTATGAACCTAATCTCCTTCCCCTCCCCAGAGACCGAGGTATTGAAAAGGAGAGGGAAATGAATCGTGCCTCACATGAGTTGAAGAGTAAGTTTATCCAGGGGGCTGCACTAGATCAGAGGTGTCAAAGATACTTCAAGGGAACAGAAATGCTCTTCAAGGCAGCCAAATCAGAATAAAAAAAAAATGTAATTAGTAAATATTTAACAAAATAAAAATACAATAAAACATAGGTAATGGTGATTTGTGGTTTTCTCAGTCAATAAGCAGCCACAGGGATCATTATCTATGGCTTAGTGACCCCATTTCTATTTTAATTTGATATCACTGGGCTTCATGACTACAGAGATCTGTTCCAGGTCTGAACCATCTATGGTTCAAGGATCCCTTCCTAGTCAATGGGATGATTTTGCTGCACTGGTAGGGCAATATTACCCCAATATTACTCCCTCTCTCTTGTTCCTTTCTCTTGGGAACATTTCTACCTCTCTTCTTTCTATTTGTGGGCCCCCCCCCCACCAAAGATGACCCTAATTATGATTGACAAGCAAAAAAACACGACTACTGAAATAGCTTTTACAAGGCAAAAAAAAGGCCATAGATTTGGATAAGAGATTAGATGCCTAGGGCCACCAATTTCCAAAGCCCTTGAAAATTTCCAGAAACTGCTTAATAATCCCTCAATCTTTCCTCCACCTCCTCTGATAAAATTAGTTTTTCTTCAGGTGTCATCATTGAAAAATAAAGCTATTTGCTATTCAATATTACCCTCCCCTGCTGCCTCTTAATGGTGTGGAGGTGATCCTGTATTTTCAAAGGCTACAGCAGCAAACCATAAGCTCTGGCCTCTTTGACCAAACAACATAAGCTTCAAGGATAGGCCTGGTGGCCAACTCTAGCTTGCTTGTCCAAGGACCAGCCTAACAAGGTGCAAAGGGGCTCATCACTTAACAGAGCATTGGCAAATAAATGGATGATAGACTATTCTTGACCACGGGACTCACAAAGACTTTGGCATGGAAAAGTTGCAATCTGTGTCGGTGGACAGAGCAGCCAGACACAGGAAATCACAGCTCCTTCAAGTATTGAACTTAACCAATATTGGAACAATATTGTTTTCCACTATTTTTTATTATAAAAGTATATAGTATTTCAACCAAATTATGGGTTGAACAGCCTTTTGCGGGCTATCCTGGGAATCTAATCACCATTTGTGATATAGTTTCTAAGATAAAATAAATTCCAAGTTCTAAACACAACAACTTACAAATGAACCTTTGGAAATCAATCCATCTATAAACTGAAAGCTACTGCCCCAAAGTAACAAAACAGCAAATAATAGCTGGTATTAATATAGCTCTTTAAAGTTAGAAAGGAGCTTGACACATATTACATCATTTGACCTTCACAAACAACCCTGTGAGGTCAATGCTGGTATAATCATTCCCATTTCATGGGTGAGGGAACCAAGACCAAGAGGTGTTAAGTGACTTGCTGGGTGTTACAGAACTAGTAAGTGTCTGAGGCAGAATTCAAACTCAAGTGTTACTCAAACCAAGGCTAGCTCTCTATCCACTATTCCACTTAGCTGCCTTTCTTCTTATAAAATATGATAGATGGTAATAATTTTAAATTAAACGATGGCCAACTGTCTGCCAACACACTCATCATGAGATTATGAGTACCCTTATGTATGATCAAGAATAGACGTGTCAAATATAACTCCTGACTATTGACCTGCTCTACCCACAGTGTGGCCTGAACCAGATAAAATGTAATTGGGAAATATTTAACAAAACAAATGAAAATACAACAGAACATAGATAATGTTAATATGCGGTTTTCTGAGTCAGTATGGGCCCACAGGGATCCTCGCATACCATCTAGTGGCCTGGTTTCTAAAGTGACATCCCTTGTCTGGGAGGCATTATAAAAATACCAGTGGAATGAATGTTAGCACAGAAATGTAGAGTTGGAAAATGCGAACATAAGAGCAGGGGATTTTTTTTTTGTTTTGTGTGTATGCATCCTTAATAGCTACCATAGCCCTTTACATATAGGCAGAGTGGGTGGGCTTAGATGGATCTGAGGGACTACGGACTCAGACACCCTCATTTTACAGATAAGGAAACTGAGGCCTAGAAAGACAAATAGACTTACTCAAGATCATACATCTATGTAGTAGTTGAAGTAGGTCTTCGCCCACCTACAAGTCCAGGGTTCCAACAACAATTTCATGCCACCTATAAATCGATATTTGTTGAATCAAAAATAATTCTTTCTCAATAAAGCCTTGCTGGGCTTCTTCCTTCAGAGTTAGTTAACTTAGTATGGTAGAAAGAACTCCAGCTCTGAAGTCTAGAGAACCTGGGTTCAAATCCTACTTCTGTTGCTTACCAGCTGCGTGACCCTGGGCTCCAATTTTATCATCTATATAATGAAGAAATTGTACTATGTGGCCTTTGAGGTCTGGTGTTGTGATGCTAGGAGTCTTTAAGGTCCCTTCTGGCTCTAAAATAAGATTCTTAAAATCTATGAAATTGGTTTCTAATAGTTTGATGGCTATATGTCAATATCATTGATTTCTTTTGTAATCCTATGCATTTTATTTTCTGCATTAAAAAAACCTTCTAAGGAGTCCATTGGCTTCACCAGACTGCCAAAGGGGTCTGTAACACACACGTGCAAAAAAAAAAAAGGTTAAGAAGCCCTTCTATAAAATGACATCATTCTATTATACTCAATTCAAGAAGATAATCCAATTTTATAAAATAAAATTTACCTTTGCACCATCTATAATAAGAGTCAGGCGGAGGAGGGTGTTGAATAGTTTAAATTCCTCAAAAGAAAAAAAATTAGTCTGCAACCACACAGTGATCTGATGTTTATTTCATTTATCCACAGACATTTCCAGGGAAATAAGTACAAGGACAGAGAGTGGTGTCACAGCCAATCAGATCCCTGTTTTTATCAATCCCATTCCTTAAGGGGCTGTGTCCTATTTCAAAACACTTAACGGTCAGGTTGGATGGATGATTATTTTGCCCCTGTTTTAAAGGACTAAACAACCTCCCTGGGGTGCCTTCAAAGCTTCTTCTAGCCTATAGGGTCTGCTTTAGTGCTTGGTCCAGGGAGCCCTCCATGAAAGCATTTCATCCTATACTATGCTCTCTTCAGAATCTCTCCAACCCTACTCTGATCCCTGGGCATCTGCTTCATAAGCACAGGTCCTGTAGAGGCGCACAGAAAGAAGGCAGCCTTGGAAGGATAGGCCCTGTTAAGGTCTGAAAACAGTGGCCTGGCAAATACCTGAACCACGCCCTTTCTCTACGCATGGCCCCTTTCCACTATCTCCAGTTGTGGCTTCAACCTGGATTCCTCTGAGTGAGCCGGCCTGATTGCAGCCCTTCTCCTAGACCCTAATTGTCATTCCTTTCATGCAGTAGACAAGACACTCATCTTGCTTATAAAAATACTCACTGCATGTCTCTAATAGTGGAAGAGAAGCCCCAGACCTCTGGCCCTGCCATTCTTCTGAAAGGTCAAGGCCTCAGCCAGGGGTGCTGAGCACAGGGTCTTCCCAAAATAGTCTGATGCGTGAAGGCTTATCAGAAGCAGGAGGTACCAGAGTAAGCCCAGTTAGGGAGGCAGCTTTGGGGCAAAGACCACAGGCAGCTTTGTTTCTGAACTCTGTGCTTTCTACTCTCTTGGATGATCTTCAAGATAAAAATAAAACACCTGAACCAGTTCTCAGGAGACCTGGGTTGGGATTGTAGTTTCATCAGATTTAGAGCCAGAAGGGATGCCAGGAACAATCTCTGGGGGTTCTTAAACTTTTGGGGGTCACAGCCCCTTTGGAAGTCTGGCGAAGTCTACGGACCTTGTCTCAGAATAATGAGGCTAAGTGAATAAAGTAAAATACATAAGATTACAAAAGAATTGTATTGAAATACAGCTATCGAAATATTTAATAAAGAAAAAGTTCACAAATCCCAGGTTAAGAACCCCAGGACTAGCTCAACCTTCTTATTTTACAGATGAGGAAATTGAAGTTCAGAAAGGTGAAGTCCTTTGCGCATAGTAATATAGCACAAAGTCACAGATCGAAGACACAGGCAGGCCCTGTTCATTTGATTCCAAAAACCAGGGCTCTTTCCACTCTGGGAAAAGTCTTAACTCCATTACTGACTGACTGTGGGAATTATGGTCAATTACAACATCTCCTTGAGTCTCAGTTTCTTTATAGAATAGACTTGATCATACATGTATGTCTGCACATATAGACTGTATCGCATATACTGCCATGTATGTGCATGTATGTTGTATATATGCAAATATGTGTTATTTATGTGTTCCTATATTGCTGTGTGTGTATTACCCACACATATACACATGCATGTACACGTACATGCATAGGCATATGCACATTATGTGCATGTAAATGTATAGCACACATATATATCTACATATACATTGTATTGTATAGACATAAACACACATAAACATATACAAAACATATGTATATGTGTACACTTAGATGTAGAAAACACATGGAAACACATTTACATTTACCTGCATGCATACATACTATGTATGTACATGTACCAATATATGTGCAAATGCATGGACATATACACCTGCATCTACATGCACATGCATGTGTGCATAGCTATATACACATAAAGAACATATATATGTATGCATATGCACGTGTTAATGTGCACTGGCATGCGAACATACATGTTGCTATACATATACCCATATACATTGTGTGTGCATATACACATTCATGTATAGTGTATTTAATCATATACACACGTGCATTTATTTTTGCATATGTACAGACAGATGAATATACATTGCACATGAACATGTAGTATATATACATATTTACGCATATCTATTCATCTACATATACACATTTGTACAATGTACATTGACATGTGTATACACATGGTCATGCATGTACATAGGTATCTATACATATACACACTTTAACTTAATGTAAATACATTTATATACATGTATACGTGTACACATGTATATGTATATTCATATCTTGTAAATATATACATGCATATGAACATGTATACAATATACAATGTAATTATACATATATACATATAATTATACATATACACACATGCGCATTTATACAAATACACATATAGAGCACACATATATACACACATTAATACATACATATTATATCCATTTGCTCATCTATACATATCTATATTCATACACGTATAAATATAACATTTCTATTTACACATATACATGTTTACATACACATCCATGTACACATAAATATACATATTATGAGGATTGGGACAAGAGTGATATGGGATGAGAAGGCAGGGATGGCTTGTCATTTGCACTGAAAAAAGAAGTACCTAAATTAGTGAGACCATAGACCCATCAAAGTGCTGAAACATCTGCATTGGTTTCTTATGCAGTATTCCATACATATCTGTTTAAAAGAATGAGTGGCAGAGTCAATGGAGAGCTAGCCTTGGAGCCAGGTAGCCTAGGATCAAGTCAGCCTCCGATGTGTAAGTGATCAATGACCTTAAAACAGAGTAACAGCAACAATAGAGAGGCAGCATCACGTGGCAGAGACAGAGCCAGCCTCAGAGCCACACAGGCCTGGGTGCAAGTACCAGTCCTGATGCACGCTGGTCAGGTCATATGACCTCTCAAGGCTAGCAGCAACTCCTGATATACATCACAAAAAATTGAAATTAAATTTTTTTTTTAAAAGAGCTGATATGCCCTGGTAGAGGGAGTTCTTGGTATCAATGAAATCATAATTCCAATACCTTCCCCTCTTTTAATGAATGAAAATTAAGGGGGTTAGACTAGCCAATCTCTAAAGACTCTTCCAACTCTAATGTCCTGGGCTCTAAAAACCCATCCAGATCTAACATTCTTTCTTCAATGTTCTAAAATTCCCTGTTCTCAAAATTCTAATTCTCCTATTCCATGGTCTAAGTTTCATATCGAACTCAAACAGAAATGGAGCCACTAAACCCTGCATAAGAGTCTCTTCCAGCTGTATGTTGACTTAGAGAAGCACATATTAACATTATCTTCGTTCTGTTGTATTTTTGTTTATTTTGTTAAATATTTCCCAGTTACCTTTTAATCTAGTGCCAGCAGCAGGTGTTTGACACCGCTGGTCTAAGGGGCCTTGCTAGAGTCATCACTGCTTAGTGGAGAGAGCTAACCCGGAAGCAGGGACCTAGGCCAAGTTACCTAATTTCTCAGTGCTCTAGGGCTTAGGCAAGCCTACAAGGCTACAGGTTTCAAAGAAGATACTGACTTGCACTGGTAGAGGGAGTTTCCTCTGCTGATGAAATCACACATCTAGTCCCTATTCTTCAGGGGCCTTCCAGCTCTAAGATTCTGTGATTCCTGGGTGATTGTTTCGTCTCCTCTTGACTTTGCGATGCTTTGATCAGCCGGGCCAGGAGAAGGGGAAGGTGTAATTTCCCAGTGAAATCCCACCTCACGGCTTTCCCTGGTGCTCCCACCAATCAGTCTGCCTGCCGACTCTCCATGGCTTTGCTCTTGCTACATCTGCAGCCCCAGCTTTCAATCTAAGACATTCCTAAACCACAGAAAACACATTCATTTGCATAAAGTAATTGCCCAGTGCTTCTTTTAAAGGGACATGTTTAAGGATTATAGCAACAGGGGAAACAAAATTCAACTTCACTATCATCTGCGACCAAACAGGCAGCCGGGGCAAAACCTCACATATTTTGGATGCAAATCTCACAAAAGCCCAAAGAAGTAATTTTGAAGATGTCTTTTTATAGCTATAGTTACCAGGATGGTGTGAAGCCATTGTTTTTCCTCCCTCTAACCAGGAATAAACCCTGAACCATAGCAAACTACCCCAGATTGCTGACTCCAGCACTGAAACCAAATAGTGATTTTTCACTGAACCGTGAACAGAGGCAAAGGTTTTCTTTCCTGTGAGCTAGTTTAACTGGCACTGAAACTCCAGCAGAGTTCCCGTGTTTCAGAGGAATTAGGCCTAGGTTCAGAGAGGGTAGGCGTTGTTTCTGTCCATTGAAATGTCTGTAAAGTATTTTAGGGCAGTACACAGTAGGTGCTTAATAAATGCTTGTTCTCTTCCCCTTCTCTTCTACCTCAAGCTAGGTCACCTTGAGTAAATAAGAAGCTCCCTGGAGGTCTCCTTATCTGCAAAATCTGGATTTGATTTGTTGATCTCTAAATGTTTCTTCTCAATCTGGCGTTCCAACATTCTCACATCCTCGGGGACAAAGCTAAGGAAATCATAAGAACCTACTTGGATCTGGAATTAACTATCCATACACTAATATGTAGCTCTCAACCTCATATAGCCTGTGAAACTCTCATTCATTTTCTCCCCAAAATCCCTCTTAGATAATCATACAAGAAGACTTCTTTGGGCTCTTTTAGTGTCTTGAGAGTAATAATACAGGAAGGAAGGAAACAAGCTTTTATTAAGCACCTCATATGTGCTAGGCACTGTGCTTACACTTTACAAATATTATCTCATTTGAGCCTTACAACAACAGGGAGGTACTGTTACTATCCCCATTTTACAGTTGAGGCAAATGAGACAAACAGAAGTTAAATGACTCACCTATGGCTACACAGCTAGAAGGTGTCCACGGCTAGATTTGAACTCAGGTCTTCCTGACCTCAGGCCCCATGCTCTAGTCACAAAGTGCTCTAGTTGCCTCATTCTGTCAATTGTTCTAATGACCTTATGAGGCAGGTCATGAAAGGATAGTATCTTAATCTTACAAATGAGGAGAGTAGGACTTAGAGATAAAGTAACCTATCCTAGGTCACACAGCTATTAACCAGTGAACAGAAGGGTACAGCTAGGTGATACAATAGATAGAGCAAGGGTTTAGAGTCAGGAGGACCTAAGTTCAAATTCTGTCTCAGATACTTACTGACTGTATGACCCTGAGCAAGTCACTTAACCTCTTAGAGTCAGTTTGTTCATCTGTGAGATGAGAAAAATAAAAGCACCCACCTCACAGGGTTCTGGTGAGGCTCAAATGAGATATCCTCTATGAAGGACTTTCTTTGCAAACCTTAGAGCATTGTATTTATGTATAGTGCTCTCTCTTTCTCTCTCTCTCTCTCTCTCTCTCTCTCTCTCTCTCTCTCTATATATATATATATATATACATAATGTGTATATATGTATATATAGAGAGATAAAAATATATGCACACATATATACATGTATGTATGTATGTATATATATCACAGTGTATGCTATATCTAGCTATTTTAATTTTTTAAATTTTTTATTCATAATGCTTTAAAGATAGGTGCTTTGTAAACCTTAAAGCTAGCTATAAATGAATGGATTTTAAAACATTAAGCACTTACTATGTGAAAAACACTGTGCTAAACATTGAGGACACAAATAGAAAGTAGAGGGAGCTTCTCTTCTCAAGGACCTCAAGTTCTAATTAGAGACACAACGCATAGGGAAGGTTTTGTCTGCGAGGCAGATGGAAAGTCCCATGGTCCTTAGGGTCCAGGAGCAAAGCCAATGGTAACACATCTCCTTGAATGCCATTTCATGTGTGTGTAGGTAGACAGACAGACAGACAGATAGATAGATAGATAGATAGACAGATGATAGCTGTAAAGAGCTTTGCAAACTTAAAAGAGCTATATAAATATTAGCTCTTCTTGTTATTTCCAGATCTTAGTACAGGAGTCCCATAATCATAGAAGGCCCTTAATAAATACTTGTTGGATCAGCTTTGGATGGGATAAAGTCATTAGAGGAGAATTTCAGTAGAGAAATATGAATTCTAATTATACTGCATTCTTCTCCAGTTGTTTCATATAGGCAAGCCTCTCTTGACAAAAGAGTGTGAACTATACCACATATTTTACAAGCCATTCCCTTTTTTGAATCCTTCCCCAATACCAGGCACGGTGCTGTTGGGTGTTGTCAGGGCACAAAACCTTCTTAATGAATTGAATTTCATCCCCAGATCAAAGTGAAAGTTGTGTCAAAGTTTTAGGGGAAGAAAAAAGTGAGTCTGGAAGAAAAAAGGGAGGTTGGCAGACAGAGTTATTTAATTAGAAATGGAACAATGCCCTTCACATTCCAAAAGTAAATCCTACCCTCTTCTTGGGAATGCTGAAGAAATGTTTCTTAGTTATGCACAAGTTGGACTACTTGTTTCAGAAGTTCTTTTTGAACCGTAGAATCTCTGAGTCTCTGGCAAGGGACACAACAGAGCATGGCAGAGAGAACCCTGGACTGTGATTCAGCAGAACTAGGTTTGAATCTTGGCTTGGTAATGTTCTTCTAATGGGTCATTAACAAGACATTTCACCTCTCTGGGTCTCCCTTGCTTTCTCTATAAAATAAGAGATGGTAATAAATGACCTATAAATGCAAAGTGCACAGTAGGAGTTTAATAAATATGTCTTTCTAGTGAATTGGTTGAGGAAGGACTAGAACTCAGGTCTTGGGACTCTTGGTTCAATGCTTATTCCCTAACACACTTGAAAACAAATAACAGAAAGAGCAACTAGAACTCAAGTTGTTAGAATTATTGACTCTGAAGGGACCTCTGAAAGTTATGTGGGGGTATGCTTAGATAGAGATATGCTGGGACTACGTAGAGTACTAGACTTGGAGTCAGGGAAATGTGTTCAATTTTTTAAAATTTATTTTATTTTCAATTCACAGAAAACAAAACAAGCATTTCCATAACACAATATAATAAAAAAAAAAAAGATGATCGTTCAGACATTTACTAGCTACAGCTGGGCAAGTCAGTCAGGCAACAAACATATCTTAAGGGCTTAGTACATACCAGGCACTGTGCTAAGTAATAGGGATACAAAGAAAGACTAAAAGAAGCAACGAAAAAATTAAAACATATCCTTGCTTTCAGGAAACGTATATTCTAATAAAGAGAGACATTCAGGTGCATATAAAATATATAGAGCATATTAATATAATTTAAAAGGGGAAGACATTAGCACCTAAAGACATGGAGACCAGAAAACACCTCTTGCAGAAAGTGGGATTTGAGCTGAATTTCTTTGTTTTTTTTGCAAGGCAATCGGGGTTAAGTGACTTGTCACATAGTTAAGTGTCAGAGACTGGATTTGAACTCAGGTCCTCCTGACTCCAGGGCCACTGCTCTATCCACTGCACCCCCAGGTTCCCCTTGAGCTGAGTTTTGAAGGAAGCCAGAAAACTAAGAGGCAGAGATGAGGGGGCAGAGAATTCCAGGTATGGGGGACCACCAAAGGAGAAAAAAGATGGAGTGTTATGTTCAAGAAACTTCACTTAATCCACTATAGCTACATCAGAATTAGGGTCTCAGTTTCCTCATCTGTAAAATGGAGATAACAGCACCTACCTCTTCCAACCTACTTAGGTTGTTATTATGAGGGAAAAAATGAGTCAATATACATAAAGCACTTTGCAAACCTTGAATCGCTATATAAATCACCATTACTACTACTATTACTATTGCTACTACTATTATTACTATTACTGTAGCTATTACTGACGCTAAACAGAACTGTCCCAGGCAGATAGCTCTCTATCTTTTTCTTCAAAATCTCCAAGTCCTTGTTGTCAAGTTCAAGGGTACCACAGTCTGAACAGTAAGAAAATTATTTCTGTTATCTTATGTTAAGTTTCTCTTATCATTTATCTCATTGCTTTTACTCTCAGTGGAAACTCAACAGCTGCCTCCCCTTTCCCTACCACCACCACCACTATCACTACCACCCACACAATATCCATTCACATATTTGAGGACAGTTGCTGGTTTCTGTATTTCAGCCCTATCTTCTCAGCTCCTGGTTCTTTAAGGCTGATTATACTCTGCCTTTATGGATTACAATCCTGGAGCTAGGAATGTGTCACTTTTGATATTAACTAGGCTATGGGCTTCAAGAGTAAATGTAAGGGGGCAGCTAGGTGGTACAATGGATAAAGCATCAGCCCTGAAGTCAGGAGGACCTGAGTTCAAATCCAGCCTCAGACCAAACACTTGACACTTACTAGCTGTGTAACCCTGGGCAAGTCACTTAACCCCAATTGCCTAAAAAGTTAAAAAAAAAAAAGGCAAGAGTAAATGTAAGGATTGTGGACAGTGGAAGACGGTGGTTAGCTCAGTCGGTTAGAGTACAGTTCTGGAGAAGCTAAGTTCAAGAGTTCTGTCTCTTTATTGACAAATTAACATCCCTCTATCTCACTGCCACAAGATCTACTACTACTACTACTACTACTACTACTACTACTACTACTCCTTACTACTGATGATATTGACTAACATTTATAAAGCTTACTATGTGCCTGGCACTGTGCTAAGCGCCATACAATTATTATCTCATTTGATCCTCACAACAACCTTGGGAGGTAGGTGCTATTATTATTCCCATTTTACAGGTGAAAAAACCAAGGCAGAGGTTAAGTAACTCACCCAGGGTCACAGCTAGTAAGTGTCTAAGGCGAGATTTAAATTCAGTTTTTCCTGACTCTGCCCAGTGCTCTATCCACTGCACCACCTAACTGCCTCACACTGCCCATGAGTCACCTTACAGATTCAGATTATTGATCTGGGACCTGAGATGTATGTGGTTGGCTCAGATGAGCCCATCCTGCCTACTAGGAAAACACATCTGAAGATAGTGCTGATCGTGTGTGTGTGTGTGGCACCAAATTTGTCTGCAGCTCCAATTCTCCATTTCAGCATTACTTTGAACTGTTTCCTTTCACAAACTTTCCAGTCTATGGTCCAACCAAAGTGGCCTAAAAGCTATTCCTGGAACTCATCTCCCACCTCCAAGCATTTTCCCAAACCATCCCCGGTGCCTAGAATGCATCCTTTTCAAGTAGCCTCCTTAGGAATGCCGGCCTCTGAGAATGCTGATCTCCTTTCAAGACTTCAAGTTCCATCTCCTCCTTAAAGACTTCCCTGACGTCTCCCTCCTTCCTCCCACTTTGTGAGTACTCTCCGACTTTACTCTTCTTGATACCAAACTTACACGTTGTAGCCTCCTGGCAGAATATGAGCTCCTCAAGGGTAGAGGTTTTTGGTACTTAATAAACGCTTATTGTTCATTTAGGATTGTTGAATATGAAAAAAAGAAAACATGTTTCAGAATCAGAATGGGTGCCTGTAAAACTACTTTATTTTCAGTGTAAGTAATTCATGAATAAGACATTGTGTAGGCAAAGTATTTTGCCCGAGGCCACAAAGCCAGTCTGTGACAGAGCTGGCACTAGGACCCATGCCCCTGATTCCCAATACCTTTGAACCACCGCTCCTAATTCAGTGAGGCCTGGGTGAGGCCTGGCTCTGTGGGTCCAGCCTGGCGCTAGGCACTGTCTTTAAAGAACTGCTCGTATTTACAAGTGAAGAGCTGACGTGGCTAGGGTGAGGAGCTCGACCAATGAGCTCAGGACTGTCTTCTCCACCAATCACTTCCTTTGTGATCCTCTATCAGCCCTGTACACGCCCGTCCAGTCCTGCTGAAAGAGGGCAAATTTGCGGCAGTAAGTGAGACAGAGGGTGGCACAAGACCACAAGGGTGCCAGAGGAAGCACTAGACAGGGCCCGTTCCAACGCTCTGCCCGCTCTGCCACATACAGGATCCCAGGCGCTCTATTTGTTCTCTCCATTGACGAAGTTTCTTCTCTAGTTCTGACTACAATCAATTCATTTGCAAAATAGATGCACCTCTATGTCCCTGCCCTTATTCTATTTATAGCCTAGTCAGGGATAGCATTGTATAAGATTGAACATACTTTGATTCAGTTCAACAAATAGAGTTCCACAGGGTAGAAAGCAATTGTGGATATGAAGATGAAAAATTCAATTCAATTTAATTAAATTCCATTCTATTCAATTCAATAAGCATTTTTAATTACCTATTATCTGCCAAGCACTGTGCAAGGAATAAAAACAAACAAGCAAAAAATGAAACAGGCCCTGCCCTTAATGAGTTTGCATTCTACCAGTAGAAAACAAGTGTAGCAGTTAGATGATGCAGTGGATAGAGCACTGGGCTTGCAATCAGGAAGACTCACATTCCTCAGGCCCAACCCAGCCTCAGACACGGACCCCTGGGCAGGTCACTTTACCCTGTCTGCCTCAGTTTCTTCATCTGCAAAATGAGCTGGAGAACGAAACGGCAAACCACCACTCTTTGCCAAGAAAACCCCAAATGGAGTCAAGAAGAGTCAGACACAACTGAAATGACTAAACAACAAAAGCAGATGAGTAATCATGTAATATATTTAATGTAAAAATTTGATGACCCTCACAATGCAGGAAACACTTATCACAGGATATAACACCTGAACTAAGTTTTGAATGGCATTAGAGATTCCAAATATTAAGGGTAAAGGAAGGAGAGCTTTCAAGGGTGGAGGATGAAATGTCATGTATGGGAATTATCAAAACAATCAAGTCCCTGCCCTGAAAAATCTTATAATTAAATGTGACTGCTCAATTGTTTTCAGTCATATCTTGCTCTTCGTGACTCCATTTGAGGTTTTTGTGGCAAAGATACTGGAATGGTTTGCCATTTTCTTCTCCAGCTCCTTTTACAGTTGAGGAAACTGAGGCAAGTAGACTGAAGTGACTTGCTCAGTGTTATGTAGTTAGTAAGTGTCTGAGGCTAAACTGAACTCAGGAAAATGAGTCTTCCTCACTCCAAGACCAGTACTCTATCCACTGCACCACCTAGCTTCCCTACAATTAAATAGGAAAATATATAGATGCAAAAAAGTAATATGCAAAGTAGAGTGTGATAGAGCAGAGGAGAAATGGGGGGGGCAGGAAATCTTCTTGGAAAATTTGAGGAAGTCAATGGAGGCATTAGTGAAGTCTTCAAAGAGGAGCTAGAACCCGAGCTGAGCTTTAAAAGATTGGAAGAATTTGAATAAATTGGGTCATAGACTTGATTGGGAGAATGGAGACAGGCATCAGTGAACTGGGTAAGCAAGCACAGAGGTGGGAAAGTATGGAGATAATAAAAGACTCAGTTGGTATACATGTATTAAAAAAGGGGTCATGGGAGACAAGGTTTGATTGGGGCCTTATTGACACTAAATTTAGCTGAGACCAAATCATGGAGGAGCTCAGTAGTTAAGTAAAGGAGTCTAGGCTTGGTTTGGTAGGTTACAGGAAGCCAATGCTGGTTTTAAGACAGGGGTGACATGATCCTGAGCTGTGCCTTGGGAGATTTCATTTCTGACACCAACCTTTAGTGTCTTGCTTAGGAAGAACCCAGGAAGAGATGTCCAGGCAAGAAGCATGTATTAAGCACCAAATGTACCAGTCTGAAGAATAAAGATTCATCAAACAAGACAGAGACAGAGAGAAAGAGACAAAGAGAGACAGAGACAGAGACAGAGACGGAGAGAGAGAAAGAGAAAGACAGAGGCAGAAACAGAGACAGATAATAGCGAAATTAAATAAATGAACTTCCTCAAATTCAGGCTATCTGGAAACAGGGCCTGCCTAAAATACAGTCACTTCACAATTCATTATAAGTCAAAAAAAGAAGGTGCCCATTCTCTATGGGCTTCATGTTTTAATGTTGGTTTGGTTTTTGGTTTTTTTGCTTTTTTTTTCTTTAATTAAGAGTTTTTGGTCAACTTACTAAAAATGCATTTCTTATTCATACTCAGGCAGAGAAGTATATTTTCAGGTTAGCTTACTAATAGTGAATACAGGGCTGGAAACCCCCCACTGACTCCCTCCTCTGGCTTACACACCACAGGTAACTTAGGAGAACTAGCTGGTGACCTGGGCGGAGAAATCCAATTTGAATAACTATCTCACAGGGCTGTAAGGGGAAACTCCAAGGGGAACCTCTCTGCTTGGGAGCCCTCGCAGAGACCCACCAGCAAGTGAAACTGCTGAGGGGGTGGCATGAGATTTCCACTCCAGTTGTGACATTGATTGAGAAAAACACGCCCCTTGGGGTGTATGCACAGGAAGTAGCGCAAACACAGTGACATGTAGGTAGAGTTCTCAGGGTTTTCCTGAGCCTTTACTGTCTTTGTCAGGCTTGTGCTTTTACTGGAATACTGAGGATAGACTCAAATGGAACAATAATAACGTGCAGAAAAAGTCCAACAGAAAAACTCTCTGAGATTGCCTCAGTTCTGGAAAAAACTAGGGGCTCGTTCATTCATTCATTCAAAAAAAAACACAAATTAAACACATTTATTCACATTCTGTCTCCAGCTTCTCTTTCCAGGATGATGACACATTTTCTCCCCTTGTTCATGTATTAAGATTGTAGTCACCTTCAACAGAGAAACAAGGCCTCAATAAAACAGACTTCTCAAGATCACTTCAGTCAAGGGAGCGGGACCAAAACTCAAGCTGACGGCTGCCTTTTTATCTGACCTGGTTCTTGGGGGCCTGGATCATTGGTTTAGCCCTACTTCTTCTTACAAGTCACAATTTGCCATAACACTTGCCAAACTGGCTTTTTTTCTAAATTTCTATATCCATAATATTTTATCTCTAGCTATATTTTATCTGTAACCCCTATACTTTTGCTTTGGCTGTGCCCCATGCCTGGAATTCTCTCCCTTCTCACCTCTGCCTCTTGGAACTCCAATCTCCTTTCAGTGTACAGATTGGGTGTGTCCTCCTACACATGGCCTTTTCTGATGCCCATAGATCTTAGTGCTCTCTGCTGTCCAGTAGTGATCTTCTTTTTTATTTTGTATGTTGTTATTCAGGCGCTTCAGTTGCATCCAACTCTTTGTGACCCCATATGGGGTTTTCTTGGTAAAGATACTGAAGTGGTTTGCCATTTCCTTCTTCAGCTCACTTTACAGATGAGGAAACTGAGGCATAGAGAGTAACGTGACTTGCCCAGGGTCACACAGATAGTAAGTGTCTGAGGCCAGATTTGAACTCAAAAAGATGAGTCTTCCTGACTCCAGGCCTGGAGCTTTATCCATTGCACCATTTAGATGCCTTATTTTGTATACCTTATATATTTAATCACCTATATACGTATAGTAGAAAATAAGGTCCTCAAGAGAACAGAGTGTTTCATTTTTGTCATTTTATAACTCTAGCTACTAGTATCAGTGGGGACCAAATAAATGCTTGCTAAGTTGAATTGCAAAAATTTATATAATATAATAAATGTTTGATAAGTTGAATTGAGTATATTTTATATAATAAATGCTTGTTATGTTGAATTGAATATATTGTATATAACAGGATGAAAATTTGTTAAGTCATATTAAATATATACTATATAATATAATAAATAGTTGTTAAGTTGCCAACCTGAAGAGTAAGGATTCACAAAACACCAGAGAAAGAGAGAAGATGGGATAATTAAGGTTAGGTACAATATGAGGGAAGAGGATGAAGAGAGTGATAAGGGAGATGAATATAAAATGGAATGAAGTAGCTCCTGCCTACAAAGGTCTATATATGCATATCATGTCCCATGCCTAGAGCAAGATCCTTCCATACATATGTTTACTGAAGTCTACCTCTACTTTCAAGGCCTAGCTAAAACATCACCTCTGGGTCATTGCCAATTGTCTTGACTTTTGTCCTGCCACTGGACTCTGATGGCTCTAGAGGAGAGAGTGAGGCTGATGACTTTGCTCAACTTAAATCCAATTCATGCACAAGTTGAAACATCACCCTTGTGATGTCATTGGTCTTCTTCAAGAATGAAAGGTGAACAACAAAGTGTCACCTCCTCCAAGAAGCCTTCCTTGATTTCCCCCAGCTAGAAGTACTCTCTCCTTCTATCGTCCCTTTCTGGGTACACTCTCCTATGAACTTTGCACATTGTAACCTATGTGATTGTTATTTATCAATCCACAAGCATTTCAAGCACATAATATCTCCTGGGCACTATGCTGGGCACTGAGGCTTCCAATGAAAAATTCCTGCCTTCGAGGAGGCAATGTGTACATGTATAAATACATAAGAAATAAATACAAGGTAGTTTCAGTATAACAAGAAACACTACCAGATGGGGAACTCAGGAAAGCCCACCTGAAGGAGGCAGTGAGCTTTGAGCTAAGCTCTGAAGGAAACCAGGGAGTCCAGTGGTCAAAAGGGAGGCAGGAAATTGTTCCAGGCATGAAAAGCAGCCAGTGTAAAGACAGAGACCACCAGTGTAGTATCCTGTGTGAGTAACAGAGAGAAGGCCAAATAAAAGGCGACTAATGCGAAATGGAAAGGGAGGATACAAGCAGTTTATGAAAGACTTTAAATGCCAAACAGAGGAGTTTGCTTGACCTTAGAAGCATTAGGGAGTCACTGGGATTAATGGAATAAGAAAGTAACACAGTCAGACCAGTGGTTTAGGAACGTCACTCAGACAGCTGTATGGAACATTGATTGGAGAGGGGGAGAGATTTGGGGAAGGGAGAGCAATTAGAAGGACAAGACCAATATGCCAGGTAAGAGGCTATAAAGGTCTAAACTAGGTCCAAGACTGTGTGAATAGAGAAAAGTGGCAGGAGAGATATTTGGTTTTTGTTTATGTCTTTATCTACTAAACTCTTCCCACAGTGCCTCATTGTGATGTGGAGATGACCCTGTGTTCTGAGAGGCTGTACCCATGGAGCTCAGATTGGAAATCAGTCAATCTGCCAATCAAGAAGGATTTATTAGGCATCTATATGTGCCAAGCAATGTGCTAGGCCCTGAGGACACAAGTACATAGGATAAAACAATCCCCACTTGCAAGGAGTTTAAATTCTAATGGAGCAGACAAATATACAGCATATAAAATATATGCATCAAAGGATCTATATGGACAAAAATATTTATAGCAGCTCTTTTCATAGTAGCCAAAAAAACTGGAAACAAAAGAGTACCCACTTGCTGGGGAATGACTAAACAAATTATGGTATATGAATTAATCATGCCATAAGAAATGATGAAAAGGACACTTTCAGAGAAAACTAGGGAGACCTTTATGAACTAGTAAAGCAGGGGTGGATTCAGTCAAAGGGCCTCACCTGAGAACCTAGAGGGCCACTTGTGGCCTTGAGGCCACAGGTTCCCTACCTCTGTAGAGAGAATGAATCAAGCAGAAGTAGGAGAGTAATTTATGCAATGACTACATCATTCTAGAGGAAAATATCCTAAGGTGGGAGAGACATTAAGAAAGACTTCCTGATGGCCTTGAAAGACTTCCTGATCAATACAATGTTAGACAATACAATGAGTCTAGAGGACAAAAGATGAAACATGCTACTTACCTCCTGCTGGAGAGGGGTTGGACTTAAAATAAATAATGAGGCATCCATTTTTGGACATAACCAGTATGAGTATTTGTAAGTATTTGTTTTTGCTAGGTTATGCATATCTGCTATGAAAATTTTACTTTTCACTTTTTATTGTTTAATTGTGAGTGGGCAGTGGAAAAAAGTAAAAAACATGCTTATAAAAATTAATTAAAATAAAATATATACAGAATAAATATAAAGCAAATAAATACAAATATATTCAAGTAGTTAAACAAAAAGCAGCTTGGAGAGAAAGGACACTAGCATTGGAGGAAAGCAGGGAAGGCTCAATGAAAAAGATGGTGCTTGGGGCAGCTAGGTGGCATAGTGGATAAAACTCTGGCCTTGGAGTCAGAAGGACCTGAGTTCAAATCCAACCTCAGACACTTGACACTTACTAGCTGTGTGACCCTGGGCAAGTCACTTAAACCTGATTGCTTCAACAATGAAAAAGATGGTGCTTAAACTGTGTCTGTCTTAGATGGATGGGGAAAGAGGCAGATGGATGAATAGAACAAAAAGATAGATAGAGCTCTTTTATTTTTCATCCTTATATCTTCAGGGCCTTGCCCAAATGTCTTGTATATAGAACGTGCTCAATAAATAGTTGTTGAAAGTATTGGAAAGTGGGACAGCTAGATGGTGCAGTGGATAGAGCTCCAACCTTGGAGTCAGGAGGACTTGAGTTCAAATCAGACCTCAGACACATAACACTCACTAGCTGTGTGACTCTGGGCAAGTCACTTAACCTCAATTGCCTCACAAAGAAGAAGAAGAAGAAGAAGAAGAAGAAGAAGAAGAAGAAGAAGAA
>NW_020954751.1:5259671-5268409 GCF_900497805.2 Vombatus ursinus | reverse complement strand
AAGAAGAAGAAGAAGAAGAAGAAGAAGAAGAAGAAGAAGAAGAAGAAGAAGAAGAAGAAGAAAAGTACTGGAAAGTACATTGGCCTGGAAGTCAGGAGGCCTAGGTTCTACTCCAAGCTCTGCCACTCAGATACCAAAATGGACTGTCATCAATTAGCCTAGCTCTTTTAATTCATTGCTCTCTCCACTAAACACTTCCTTATGGGCCATCCTTTTTGAAACAATCATTAATTAATTCCCTCTCCTCGCTCCAAATGTGTGGATGCTGGGAGACTTGGATATGGTACCTTGTCCATAAAGCATTTACCATCTAATTGAAAAAAGTTAAGGAATGTAAAGGAGACAGGACAAACAGATGCCTAGAATAGATATGTGACAAACGTAAAGAGTAATTATGAAAATATCCTGAATAGAAAGGTTAAATTGTTGACTGCTTAGAATCAACTAGATAAAGCATCCTTTTCAAGGTGAACTTTTAGCTGTGCTCTGATCCATTGATCCAAACCAAATCAATTCAACAAACATTTATTAAGCTCCTACAGTGTTCCATACACTGTGAGCCCCTGAGAACACAAAGACAGACATCTAGCCATTATCTTCCCTTATACTAAAAAATGTAGTTTGGAGAATAGGAAAAGAATCTGTCTCACTAGTCTGTGGGATGGCCTCAGCTTAAGCCCAGAGGGTTGTCCATTTGGGGGAGGAAGAAAGGAAGATGCATTCTGCAATCTATTTGAAGCTGAGAACCGTTCTGTGTTCTTACCGCAGCTGTCTTTCCAATCTCAGTACCCTCTCCCGCTTCTATGCCTCTGGCCAGTTTAATGACAAAGGACCCCACCTGCAAGGTGAAGCAACTTATTGATACCATCCACCCACCTGACATTTGTTTTCCTTCTCATCCTTGAACATCTGACTTGCAATTTTATGTCAGCCAACCCTTCCAGAGTCCATTGCCTCCTAAATCTTAGGTCTTTCTGTCCAATTCTTCCAATAGCTGGCTACAGGCTCTCAACACCAGCTTCTGGGACAGGAGTTGGCAATGAATCCCTTGCCCACTGTCCATTGACCAAACACACCCTGGATATCCTTGCTTTAATGACAAAGTCTTTATGTGGCAAGAAAGGCCTTTAATAACATAGCTTACGTGTGCAGCACTTGACAAAATGCTTTCCTCACAACAGCCCCATGAGGGAGACAGACAAATATTATCCCCAATGAGAAAATTGATAATCAGATAATTAAGCTCACATCACTCAGCTTATAAACGTCAGAGCTGGAAATCAAATTCATGCCTTCTGACTCTCACTCAAGTGCTCTCTCCATCACACCATGCTGTTTCTCATAAAACTGCGTGGTTTGCTGGAATATAAGTATTAGGATGATAGTAACTAAAGAAATGACAAGTAGATAGTATCAATCAATTATTAAGTATTTAGTAAGCACCAAGCATTATGCTAGGCCTTGGTAACACAAAGACACATTGAAACAGTCCTTGCCCTAAGGAACTTTAATTCTATTAGAAGAAAAAATATGTATTCATTCAAGTAAATAGAAAAATATACACAAAGCAAATACAAGAAAATTTGGGGGAGGGAAGAGGGGAAGAGGCCCTAGTGGGTGGGGAATCAGGGAAGACCTCATGTAGGAAATGGGGCTTGTGCTGAGCTTTGGAGAAAGCTAGGCATTTGAAGAGGCAAGTAAGGAGGAAATGCATTTCCATTATGGATAAAGGCCTGTGCAAAAGCAAGGACAGTGAAGACGTGTTATATATGAGGAAGAACAAGAAGACTAATATGGTGGGGCTGATAAGTAAAGGAAAATAACATATAATAAGCCTAGAAAGGTAGACCTGAAGTAGGTTGGAATGGGCAGTAAATGCTAAAGTGACGACTTCATCATTGACCCTAGAGACAATAGGAAGCCATTGGAAATGACTGAGTTCCATAAAGAGATCTCCCTATCCACCTATGCCTGTGTTTCCATGTTTCCACCAGAGACATGTCCCATCATTCCATGCCAAAATAAGGACCACCTATTTCCTATGGTTCTGAAAAAGAAAGGTCAGGCAACATTACAAAAGAGGCATGTTGAATGATAAGTTGATCAAAAAAGAACTCCTTGCGCCTCCACTGCTAAAATACACTTTCTTCTGTGTTTGGACTAGTGAACACAGTGGTCCTTGGGGGCTATTTGCTCACAAGATTAAAAAAAAATCTCCTACTTTAAAGGCTAAGAGAGGTTTAGGGGAGACAGAGAAAAGGAAGCTATTGACTGGAACTAGACAGGCAAGCCAAGATGCAAGATATACATACCTGGTTTGAATGGCTTTCCAATCACACACCATTCTTTAAGTCATCATCACCCATTTCAGACCTGTCAGGACAACTCATGTTCACATAGTACTGTAAAGTTTCCAGATCATTTTCCTACAACTCTGTGTGGCCAATAGTAGACAGGCTGCTATCTCCATTTTGCAGAGGGGAAAATTGAGGCTCAGAATGGGGTGGTGACTTGCACAATGTAATGCTGCTGACAAGTATGAGGATTGGTTAGTCAGTCCACAAACATTTATAAAGTGCTTACTATGTGCTATGTATTGTGCTAAAAGCTAGGGATACAAATTTAAGCAAAAAGAAAGACAGTTACTGCTATCAGGAAGCTTACTTTCCAATGGGGTGCCCAGGCAGAGACATGGTGGTGTGGTATGGAAAATCAGAGATAGTTGGTCTAGAGTCCTTCCCCCCAAAATGGAAATTTTGGAAAAACATCAATGGGAGAAAACATCTACAGGAGAGGCATCAAAAGGCAGAGTACATCTCAGGTCTCTTGATGCCAAGTTCAGTGCTATTTATACCATACTACTCTCCTTCTTGGGCAGTTGGGTGGCACAATGAATGGAGAACCGGGCCTGGAGTCAGGAAGACTCATCTTCATGGGTTTAAATCTGGCCTCAGACATTTACTAGCTGTGTGACCCTGGGCAAGTCACCCCACCCTCTTTGCCTCAGTTTCCTCATCTGTAAAATGAGCTAGAGAAGGAAATGGCAAGCCACCCCAGCATCTTTGCCAAGAAAACCCCAAATGGGATCACTAAGACTTGGACACAACTGAAACAATTGAACAACAACAACAACACTCTGCCTCTTACTTTACAAATGAGGAGGAATCTGGTATTTATCTTTTATGAATATTCATAGAAATCTAGCCCAGGAACCCCAAACCCAATCCAGCAAGAATTTAAGTGGGTCAGGCCCTGTGCTAGACACTGGAGATATAGACACAGGGGAAATAAACTTGCCCTCTTTTCTGAAAATCACAGAGGCAAAGAAAGAAGGGACTTCAGAGGCCATTAGTCCAACCCCTCATGTTTTTAAATTAAATGTTATTTTTTCAATTATCAGTTATTTCAATTATCATTTATCATTCAATTATCAATTATGTATTTTTTCTCCTTCTCATTCCCTCCACCCCCTGTGAGAAAAAAAGAGAGGGGGAAAAGCCCTCCGTAACAAACATACACATCAAAGCAAAACAAATCCCCGTATTGATCATATATAAAAATATGTGTCGTGTGCTGTATACTTATTCTATCACCTCTCTCGTGGGAAGTGCCAACCCCCTCATCTTGCAGATGAGAAAACAGAGACCCAGAAAGATGTCTTGTTCAAATTAACACAAATCATAAGCGTTAGTGGTGGGATTTGAACTCACATACTCTGACTCCAGAACCAGTGCTCTTTCCATTGTATACATTGCCTCTTCATGGAGCTCATAGCCTATTGAGAAATAAAATAAGGACAGAATTGAGAAAATAAGTAATTCTTTGGGGAGGAAGAAGTCACTAAACCAGAAAGACTAGCAGAGACTTCCAACAGGTTACACACAACTGAATGGGAAGTCTTGAAGTTGGGCTCCAAGTCAACTCTACTTTCATTCCATCTCCAACCTTTCTCCCCTTTTCTTCACTTATATCCAATATTCCAAAATTCTTAGCAAGGAGGGGAACCCTTACGTTCTCCACTGGTAGAACTTGGAGTTCTTGGACTGGCAGTGATATACCCCTCCCCCCACACACACATCTTCATGGCATCCTAGTTCTGGAACTAGAAGAGCCCTCAGAAGTCATCTAACCCAACCCCCTCGTTTTACAGATAAAAAATAACACTCAGTGCAGTTCAGCGTTTTCCCCAAGATCACACACATAGAAAGCATTAGACATGGAATTTGAAATCTAGATCCTCTGAATTCGCGGTCAGTGCTGTTCCCAATGTACCGGGCTGTCCTCCTTGCTCAGTGACTTTATCAGCTCCCCTCACCATCTGCTGTTTGAAAATTTCAAGACTTTGCAGAAATAGAAAAGAGTTTCCACTTTATGAAGAGCCCTGTTTTGTCTGGTCCTGTGCAACTAAGTACTTGGGAATATGATGCCTTTTCCTGGTTTGTAGCTATTTCATCTGTATTCATTTCATCATACGAAACACACACAGAACTGAATTCATTTAATATGATAATAATATAACTACCCAGTAGAATTTCAACTCCTAAAAAGCAGAGGCTATTTCAACTTTGTCTTTGAATTTGGCACTGGCATGTGGCACTGTACTTTATAGGTACTTAATAAATAAATATTTTTTATTTTTTTAAACAAAGGAATGGTAAGGAATTGTGAGCTGTACTGATAGAGATTATACCAGGGAAATTATGGCTCCTTGAAATATCAAAATATAGCAAAAAATGAATCATAATGGCTCATTCATATCAGGCTTTGTAATTACAAAGCACTTTGCATATATTATCTTGTTCAACAGACTAATTGGTGGGCTAAGTTTTTTTTTTTTTCCCAAAAAGTGACCACACTCTACATGAGCCATGGGGGAGCAGTACTAAGTACAGACTACGCACAGAGGGTCTGATAGAAATAGCGTCATGGAAAGAAAGTACAAGCACATCTTCTTATTTTGAAGTGGGTCACTTTGAACATGTATCTAATAACAATGGTTCCTCTTCTCCTTGTTCTTCACAGCAGGACTTATTACAAAGGATTGTTTAAAAGAAGAGAAATATGGTTATTATTTTAAAGGTATCGCTATCTTTGAAACACGAGAGAAAGCAAATCCCATTCCATTCCACAAATATTTCTTGAGAATCTACTATATGCAAAAAGCACAGTGCTACATGTTAAGGGAACACAGAGGTGATCAGTGACAAAGAGCTTGACCTCAGAGACCTTACAATCTGCTCGTGAAAATATAATGTATGCATAGATAAATTTGTTCTATGATTGATTGTGCCAACAAGATGCTCTAAGAAAATAATGCATTACATTAGATTTTGAATCTGACTAGATTGCCTGACTCAAACCCAGTACTCTTTCCTCTGTGCCATACTGACTCAACGACAATGGAAACTTCACTCTGATAAATCAATATATCTTACTGAGTACTAATAATATTGAAAACATATGTGCATACATCTATGCCTATCTATCCATATGTATGTATATGTATGTGTGTAGATAGATAGATAGAGAGATAGAAAGATAGATAGATTTGAAGCACTCAAGTCACCCCTGCAGAATGATTCAGCCTTTCCTACACCCATGAAAAAGGCAACAAGAATATTAAAAGGCATAACAATTAAGATCAATGTCATGACCAATCCTACCAAAGTTAAAATACATTGTCCTCTTCTTGGTGACTTCTTAAGCATGAAATGAGACATTGTCAGCATGGTGGATTGTTTTATTTAATTGTTATTTCTTTGTTATATGGGGAAGTAACAGTAAAAAAATGAAAACAAAAAGCATCAATATAACACTAAAGAAAAAGAAAGCGTCAAGGAAAGAGCTCACTCCAAGAACCATTGCTAATGCTTCACAAGGGGCATCGGATTAGACTTCACACTCTTTCAATATGACAAGGGAACAAATGCATCCACTCGGTATAACACAGACATGGGAAATGTTGAAAGTAGACCACAGCTAGCCAATTAGAAAGGGAGGCGGGAAGAGAAGATGGAAAATAGCTATTTGACAGTCTGGAAACTCAGCTAGAGAGTTCATTTTCTAACTCAACAATGAGGATGGTAAAAAAAAGTGCAACTGTCAATGTACATAGGTGCTGGGGGGAGAAGAAGAAGAGGCACATACAGACAGCCCAACAGGCTACCAGCAGGATGAAACAGTGATCGAGAATTCTGTGGACAAGCCTAACACATGAACAAAAGTAGTGACTCCTGTTTACATAACATTGTAAGGATTCCACAACTCTTTCCTTTTCATTAACCTGTGAGGTAGGGAAGGCAAAGATTATTATTCTCATTTTATAGAAAAGGAGGTGTTATCTCCCAGAGGTGAAGCCATTCTGTGGTCAGTCAACAAGCATTTGCTAAGCACATACTATATGTCAGAAACTGAGGCCCAAGTGACCTGCTCAGGGTCATGTGTTAAGTACTAGGGATATAAAGACAAAAAATAGTACCTGGTCTGACAGAGGTCACATTATAATGGCAGAGACAACATGCAAATATATCGATACATAGATAGATAGATAGATAGATAGATAGATATACACACACACATATATATATACACATACATATACCTATGCATGTATATATGTACACACATATGTGTATGTATGTATGTATATATTAGTGTATCTATATACAAGATATATACAGTGCAAATAGAAGGTCATCTCAAAGGGGAGAAGATTTGAAGGAGAAAGGACTCCTACAGAAGATGGAATTTGAACTGAGGATGGGCATTCCAAGTATTGAAGACAGCCAGTACAAAGGCACCTAAGTGGAGATGGAAATTCCTGTGTGGGAAACAGGAGGGAGTGTGTGCAGAGGAAGTGTAAGAAGACTGGGAAGGTAGGAGAACGGCCAGATTGTGAAAGATGTCAAAAAGAGAAAGACATTAGATTCTGGAGGTAAATGGAATCCGGTGGAGCTCACGGAATAGAGGTGATGTGGTGAGGCCTACTAAGTTGGGTGGTACTCAAGCCCTATTCCATTGACTCTGAATAAGAGATGTTCTTTCCATCACACTATGATGCCTTTTCTAACTAATATTTATATAGTGCTTTAAGGTTTACAATGTAGGGGCAGCTAGGTGGCACTGTGGATAGCGCACCGGTCCTAGAGTCAGGAGAACCTGAGTTCAAATCTGACCTCAGACACATAACACTCGCTAGCTGTGTGACCCTGGGCAAGTCACTTAACCCCATTGCCTAGACAAAATAAATAAATAAAATTTAAAAAAAAAAGGTTTACAATGTAATGTATGTGTGTATACATAAACATACACATAAATTTATATATGTGCATACACATGTACACATGCGGTCATTTGAACTTCAAACCAACCCTAACAGGTAGTGCAAGCACTATGATCTTCATTTTACAAATAAGGAAACTGAGGTCAAGTGTTAACATAGCTCAAGGTCACACAGCTGTGAAGGGACAGAGCTGGAATTTGAATGCATCCAGTGTTCCTTCTGCTACAGTAAAGTTAATGCTCCTAAGAATCCTATGGAGTACATCGGGGTTTCCATAACCAGCTCTGCCATACATGATCTCACCTGACCCTAGCAACAGACCTGGAGATTGGCAAGGCAGCTAAGTGGCTATTTTCTTGTTGGGTGACCTTGAGCAAGTTATTTTACTGCTCTGGGCCTCATTTCTTCTCATCAGTAAAATGGGGACAGAACCAGACCTCTGGGGCTTTTCTTACTCTTGGCTCTAAACATTTACAAAAGAGATTATAAGAAGGGAAGGGAAGGGAAGGGAAGAAAGAGAGGCAGGAGGGCATACAGAAAAAAGGGAGGGAGGAGAAGAGAAGAGTCCACCAAAAGTGAGGTCAAGGTCTTGGTTTGGTTAAGGTGCCTCCCCTAGGGCCATATAGTTGTTTCAGTGGATTCTATCATGGGAAATGTGAAACAGAAAAAAAAATTCTGAATAAAGTTTAAGCTCTACTGGAAATAACAAGCAGGCCAGAGTATAAGAGTAAATGATGATGTCCTCTCTCCCAAAAACTTCATGACATTGGACGTGGGGCAGAAGTATTGGTATTATTCCCAGGCAGCTCCAGGACAGCACACACAGCCACAGTCTTTCCAGAAAAGCAGCTTCAACAGCACATGCCAAGCAAGAGGAGGTCCATGTGGGTAAACAGAGTAGTAAAAACATGTTAAGTGACTCCAGACATGAGCACTGGCCTCTCCCTGCTGCCTCCCTCCACAGATTGGTTGTGCTACTGATGAAATGTGGATCCTCCCAGAATGGATCATGTGGGTGTCAGGGTAGCAAGGGACACTCACAATATAACAAGCTTCTGGGCTGCTTTCCCCAGTGGTTATTCCATGCATCTCCCCACTTCTCGTGAAAGGAAAAGAGCAAACAGATGCTGAGTTCCATGGTTAACAATGCCAAAGAGCTCCTTTAAGGCAGGGTGACAGAATGGAAAGTCCTGAGCATGGAACCATAAGACTCGGACTCAAGGTATCAATTCTAACATTTACTAGCCATCTGGGGAAAGGACAAGTTGCTTAACCTCAGCCTCAATTTCATCATGAGGAAGACAAGGAGAAGGAGAAGGAAGAGAAAGAGAAGGAGGAGGAGGAGGAGGAGAAAGAGAAGGAGAAGAAAAAGAAGAAGAAGAAGGAGAAGGAGAAGAAGGAGAAGAAGGAGAAGAAGAAGAAGAAGAAGAAGAAGAAGAAGAAGAAGAAGAAGAAG
>NW_020954751.1:5254008-5259661 GCF_900497805.2 Vombatus ursinus | reverse complement strand
AGAAGAAGAAGAAGAAGAAGAAGAAGAAGAAGAAGAAGAAGAAGAAGAAGGAGAGGGAGAAGGAGAAGAAGGAGAAGGAGAAGAAGAAGGAGAAGAAGAAGGAGAAGGAGAAGAACAAGAAGGAAAAGAAGAAGGAGGAGGAGGAGGAAAAGAAGAAGAAAAAGGAGAAGAAGAAGGAGGAGGAGAAAAAAGAAGAAAGAAAGAAAGAAAGAAAGAAAGAAAGAAAGAAAGAAAGAAAGAAAGAAAGAAAGAAAGAAAGAAAGAAAAAAAGTGAGCTAACATTTATATAACACCTACTATACGTCAGGCACTGTGCTAAGTGCTTTACAATTATTATCTCATTTGATCCTCACAACTCTGCAAAGTAGATGCTATTACTGTTATCCCCATTTTACAGAGGAAATTGAGGCAAACAGAAGTTAAGTGACTTGCCCAAGGTCACACAGCTACTAAGTAGCTAAGGCTCAATTTGAATTCCAGTCTTCCTGACTCCAGGCTAGGCACTACATAATCTATCTCATGGGGTAATTGCAAGCAAGGTATCTTATTATCTATAAACTATAAACCCCTATGGAAATATAAATTATTTATATAAATATTCGGATGTAAATAATAGTAATAATAGCAGTAGCAATAGTAGCAGGTTATGCTGTAACTTTCTGGGTGACCAAGGGGAAGTCACCTACTCTCTCTAGGCCTTAGTTTCCTCATCAATGAAATGAAGGAGCTGGACTAGATATGACCAAGTTTGTTTCCAGGCCTATCTATAAATCTGTGAGTGTATACTGGTTTATAAAGATTATGGATGGATGAATAAGAATTTATGAAGTACTTATTTTGTGCCAATCACTGAGCTAAGGTTTGGGGATACAAAGAAAGATGTTGCTTCTTATCAAAGAGTTTACCTTTAACAGAGAGAGAACATGTATAGAAATGACCAGGGAAGGGAGTATGTAAGGAATCACAGGGATGGTGAGTAGATCAAAAGGGCAGATAAGTGGCATGCTCCTCTGCAGGAAAATGGGCACACTAATGCACCGTTTGTGGAGTTGTACATTGAGAGATGTTAAATGACTTTACTTAGGTCATGACTCAGGTCATTAAGAAACTCCTTGAAGGCATGGGCTATTTTGCTTTTGTTGTTATATTCTTAGTGCTTGGTACATAGTAAGTGATTAATATATACTTATTAATTGAATTGAAATATCAGGCTAGGGTTTAAACCTACATTTTCAGATGCTAAAGCCAATGTTCTTTCTACTATATCATGCTGCTTCTATCTTTTATTAGGACCTTGGACAAGTAGCCTAAATGACTGATTTGGTTGTTTATGTTAAACACTTATATTTCCTCTATCTGCCTTCTAACAGAGTTGTAGGAAAGGAGACGGAAATTAGGCCACTGGGTAGGAGAAGGAAAGGAGAAGAAGACATGATTCCTGGACACCATAGTTCATGTCCCATCCAACTATCCACTGTAAATGTCCTCTGAGTTCCCTTTCAACTTGTCATCTGTGTCACCTGTGATCTTGCCATCTGTGTTGCCATTGATGAATTCCCCCTCCCTCTTCCTTTTAGCCATTGCTTTAGGGAAGCAATCAAATCAAGGCCATGCCATTTGTTTTTAAAATTTTATTATTTTTTCGATTGATAATAATTTTTTTTCTTCCTCCCATCTCCTCACCCCAATTGAAAAAAGAAGGAAGGAAGGAAGTAGAGAAGAAAGAAAGGATGGAAGGAACGGGGAGAGAGAGAGAAAGAGAGCATGCATCCTCATAACAAATTTTCATAATCAGGTAAAACAAATGTCCACATTGGTCATTTTTTCCATTGAGCCACCTAGCTTCCAGCCTCAGTTTCCTCATCATAAAATATGAAGGATTTAGACTAGATGATTTCATAAAACCCTACAGAATTAAAATACTATTAAAATACTAGGGGGAAAAGAGAGAGGTTGATATAATAAGCTAGCTCTGAAGATTTGTAGACTCTTGGTGGAGTTCAATCATTGACATTCTCCCATAGTCTGGTTGCCCCTCCTCCATTCTACCCAACGTCACATGCATTAAGGAATCTATATTCCCAGGAATGATCAATAAACATCTCATTGGATGAAGTGTTGAGATTCAGTTCAATAATTCTGAAGATGCTGCTGAATTTTCTCACTATTATTTATACTTTGATGGATCTGTGGTCTCATTGGTGAGGGCTTCCTCTCCACTAACAAGAATCCCAGAGCTTTTTTTTCCACTGATGGATACATGGAATGTAGAAGGAGGCACAGTTGGCCAAATAATTTTATGTATGCAAAAGCACTGTGAAAGCTATAAAACACAATATGAATATAAGGTATTATTATTATTATTATTATTACTATTATTATTACAGTCCTTCCAGATGACATACCATCAGAAACATCCTAGTTCCTCTTTATAACCCATTATAGATGTCATCTGCAAATCTACCGAAACCTTTCTGAAGTTAAACTTCCTACCCATACAACCTAAGAAGAAATAAATTTTACAAGTTTATGCTCACTATATGAACCAGAAAGACTCTCTTTTGACAGATCTTCACACTTGAAAAAGGAAAAAGGGAAAGGAGGAGCTAGAGGAGGGGAAGGGAGGGTCTTGTTCTAATAAACAGGGGACTCCGTGTGTGTGTGAATTGTATACACAGTCTTCTCTCCTAAGCATATAGGAAATTTTTTGAAAAATGGTGAGGTACAGGGCATAATAGCACAAGCCAGAGCAGCTAGGTGGCACAGTGGATAGACCACCAGCCCTGGAGACAGGAGGACCTGAGTTCAAATCTGGCCTCAGTCACATGATACTTAATAGCCATGTGACCCCAAATAAGTCACTTAACCCTGAATGCTTCACCCAAAAAAAAATAGCACCAACCTATAATCCCTGCTACTAGGGAGCTAAAACCAGTGGATCACTTGAGTTTAAGAGCTCTGAGCTGCAGTGGGTTAAACCAGTCAGCATCCATACAAAGGTTGGAACTAATAAGATCAGTTCTTGGGAGCAGGGGGCTAGATTGTCTAAAGAGGGATGAACCAGCTCAGATCAGAAAGCTCTCTAGCCAGACAGAATGGGATCAAGCCTGTGAATAACCCCAGCACTTTCAGACTAGGGAAAGATAGGGAGACTTAGTATTAAAAACAAAATGAATAAAAACAATAAAAATAATAAGGCAATATGTTATAATAGATAGACAGCTTGTCTGGGAACCAGGAATACCTAGGGTCAAGTCTTGGCTCTGACATATTTAAGCAGTGTGACCCTAGGCAAGTCACTTAACATATCAGTGTTGTAGGTAACTCTTTAAGACTATAAGTAGAAGAGAAAGTGCCATCCTGCATTGATAGGAGTCTAGGTCCTTGGGTGTGACCTTTTGACTGAGTCCGAGCTTTACAGAATAAATTCTTTTATTAAGGGGATTTGTTCTATGAAGTTTTGATTCAGTCAAACACTTGAGGACCTAGAGGACCACATATGGCCTTGAAGCTGCAGGTTCCCTACCCCTGGCTTAGCCCCAAGTCTGGCACATAGTAAATGCCATATAACATAGTAGCTATTATTATCATTATTGTTATTACTATTATAAGCTATACCAATAAAATCACAGGTCCAGTTCCTATCCTGATTCCCTTGAAAAAAATAATACATCTAAAAAAGAATAACTAAAAATAGTCTAAAGAACTTGTTATATCTTTTTATATTTTATTTGTCAATCATTTACTCAGCAATCCATCCATTTACTCCACAAGTATTTATTAAGCACTTATTAACACCATGCTAAGTATTTGTGTCTACACATAGGTTGGGCGCAACTCTGTGGTCCAGTGGATAGAGTGCTGGGCCTGGAGTCAAGAAGACTCCTCTTCCTGAATTCAAATCTGGCCTCAGACACTTACTAGCTATGTGACCCTGGACAAGTCACTTAACCCTTTTGCCTCAAGTTTCCTCATCTATAAAATGAGCTTGAGAAGGAAATGGCAAACCAATCCAATATCTATGGCTAAGGAAACACTAAATGGGGTCACAAAGAGTCAGACATAACTGAAAAACAACTGAGTGACAACAGCAGGTTTAGCAGAGGTGCTATCTCCTACAAGAGGGAGAACTTTCCAGATGTTCCAGCCATTAGTGCTCGTACACTCCCCGGCCCCTTCTCTCCCCCCCCCCCCAAGAAAAAACTATATTTACTTCTCTGTAGGTGTGTTGTTTCTGCTTAGTAGAAAAGGCAGGAACAATTTTGGTTTTGTATACCCTGTACTTAACATGGTGTCTGGCATATAAGGCTCTAATAACTATTTATTGATTTAAGTACTTACATATGCCAAGAAAAATAATAGTCCCATTGACTTCATAACACAAAATAATCTCTGTTTCTCTCTCTCTCTCCACATGTCCCTCTCTCTCTCTGTTTCCACACACACACACACACACACACACACACACACACACACACACAGAGCATTTTATAAGTATTGTCTCACTGGATCTTCACAACAATCCTGGGAGGTAGATGCTATTTTACCCCCATATTACAAATGAAGAAATAGACAGCTGGAGGTTAAGTGATCTGCCCAATCATACAGCTAGTAGTATTTAAGGCCAGTCTTAGAACTCAGGTCCTCCTGACCCCAGACTCAGTGCTCTATCCACTGCACCACCCAGCTGCCTCCAATATCCCTGATCTCCAGATCCCAGGTCAGGGTTCTTTACATCATGCCAGGCTCTGGCAAGACTGTTCAGACCCTCAACAACCAACAACACAAACCTAAAGTGTTTTCCAAACCAAAATGAAACTTATATGATATCACAACATACTTTACTCACTGCCCCTCCTAAAAGTTTCACACAAGTTCTTCTGCCACGAAGAGGATTAAAAGTTGATTTTATTTCAGGAATCTGGGGAAAACTTCTGAAATACCTTTAAGGAAAACTAGAGAACAATCCTGGACCTGACCGGCATTGGAGAAAGGGGTTCTTATTCTCTAACCCCTTCCCCACACACATGTATTGAGAGGGTTGCTAAAATAGTTTGTTATACTGTAAACTGGATAATAAATTAGCAAAATGAGGGGGTTTCAATCTCTTCCTGGATATTCTTTGGTGTGGGGAACATAGCAAAATCTCGGTTTTGCTCGAGAGGACATAAGAGCAGACAGGCCTAAAATCTGCTCTACAGAAAACACTCAAGTCCTTCTTCTTTTTTCATAGATACTTGTAATCTATTTAAAAAAATGTGTGTGGGGGGGTGATCAATCAATCCATCAATCCACAAGCACTTATTGAGGGCTTACTCTCTAGTTAACACTGTGCTAAGCACTGAGGATATAAAGAAAAGGAAAATCAATCAGTGTTGAAAGAGATTTACATTCCAATAGGGTTAGTGTACATAGATAGAAATATATAAAATTAATACAAATTGTAAAATAATAATAAATAACAACTTTGAAAGACTTAAGAACTCTAATCAATGCAATGGTCAACCAGTCAGAGGGCTCACAATGAACCATGCTATGCACCTCCTGACTGAGAAGTAATAGATTCAGTGAAGAGAGAGGGAGGGAGGGAAGGGGAGTGAGGGGGGGAGAGAGAGAGAGAGAGAGAGAGAGAGAGAGAGAGAGAGAGAGAGAG
>NW_020954751.1:5247682-5253998 GCF_900497805.2 Vombatus ursinus | reverse complement strand
GAGAGAGAGAGAGAGAGAGAGAGAGAGAGAGAGAGAGAGAGAGAGAGAGAGAGAGAGTTGCCCTATATAAAGAGCAACTAGGTGGCTACATGGATAGAGTGCCAGGCCTGGAGTCAGAAAACTCATCTTCCTGAGTCCAAATCTGGCCTCAAACACTTACTAGCTGTGTGAATCTGGGCAAGACATTTAACCTAGCTTGCCTTAGTTTCCTCAAAACATCTGTAAAATGAGCTGGAGAAGGAAATCTCAAACCACTCCAGTATCTTCACCAAGAAAACCCCAAATGGGGTCACCACAAGTCAAACATGACTAAAGATAGATAGATACAGAGATAGAGAAATAGATAGATCCCAGGAGAAAACGTTTTGGTTGAAAAACAGGTCTCACAAGGGATTCCAAAGAAGGGATTCTGAGTTCTCTCCCAGAAAAAAATGTTTGGCCTAAAACTACTGTTAGTGTCTTTGACCAACAAACAGCAACAAGGAGAAAAATCATTTTAATAATAATAAAAATGATCATAGTGATATTCAAAGAATCAAAGATTTCGGAGTCTGAAGAGCTAGAAAGATTCTCATAGGTCAGCTAATCCAGCCTCACATCTGGAATATGAATTCCTACTAGAACCTTCCCAATGTGTGGTTATACAGTCTTCCTGAATACCTACTGTGACAAGAAAGTTATTATCTAATAGATCCACCTATCAAATTTCCAGAGTGTTAATTCTGAGTAAGGGCTCACTTACACTCAGATTGAAGGGCCATATTTTTTTTTTTACTGAAAAAGCAGGAAAAAATCCTTCCATGGATATGAGAACCATGCTGATTATTTTGTTTTTTCTGAATCACAGAGTATTTGAGCTAGAAAGATTCTTCAGAGATCATCTAATGACTAGACAATTCTCGTCTAGTGTGAGGGATATCAAGGAGACCAGTGTCATTGGATCATAGAGTCCATGAAACAGAGTAAGGTATAAGAAAACTAGAAAGATTGGAGGGAAGAGGTTATGAAGGGCTTTAAGTATCAAACGGAGAATTTTATATTTGATTCTGGAATCACATTTTTTTCAAGGACATTGGCTGACTGGAACAAATGTAACCAGGATTGTGAGGGAATTCAAAACCATGTCCAGATGAAAATTGTTTGATAGAACTTGTGATAAGAACATTAAGGTGACTAGATTAGATTCGAGTCTAACCCCCTCATCTTATAGATGAGAAAATTAAATTTCTGGTCAATTATTCCTCCTCTGCTACCTAGGAAAATGATGAGTCAATCTCTGAGACAACTTAGAGCTCATCTACCCTATCCCTTTTTTTGTAGCAGAATTGCCTTTATAATTTCTCCAGTAAGTAGTTAACCAGTCTTTTTGCTTGAAGCAAGTGACAGAGAATGTCTTACACCCTCATGAATCAGCATACTGCATTTTTGGACATATATAATTATTAGGAAATTCTTCCTTACGTTGTGTAGAAATCTGCCTTGTAATTTCCACACATTGATCCTAGCTTGGCCCTCCAAGGCCAAGTAGAATGAATCTACTGCAGATATAGTGTATCTTCAAAGGCTTATTGGACATCCTGAATTAGATGTCCTGTAGGTATTTTAAAGTTAATATGTTCAAAACTAAACTCGTAATCTTCTCCCCTACCCCACCTTAATGTTCTTATCACAAGTTCTATCAAACAATTTTCATCTGGACATGGTTTTGAATTCCCTCACAATCCTGGTTACATTTGTTCCAGTCATCCAATGACCTTGAAAAAAATGTGATTCCAGAATCAAATATAAAATTCTCCGTTTGACACTTAAAGCCCTTCATAACCTCTTCCCTCCAATCTTTCTAGTTTTCTTATACCTTACTCTGTTTCATGGACTCTATGATCCAATGACACTGGTCTCCTTGATATCCCTCACACAAGCCACTCCATGAATTTTCACTGGTGTTCCCCTATGACTGGAAAGCTTTCCTTCTTCATCTGTATCTCCCAGCTTCCCTAGTTCCCTTCAAGTCTCAGCTAAAATCCCATCTTCTTCAAGAAGCCTTTCTGGTCTTCCTTAATGCTAATGCCTTCCGTACAAGATTACCTACAATTTATTTTGTAAATATCTCAATTTTACATATTTGTTTGCATGTTTTCTCCCCCATTAAATTGTGAGCTCTTTTAGGTCAGGGGCTGTGTCTTTTTTTTATTTTTTTTTTTTTGTAACCATAATGCTTAACAAAGTATACATAAGCATTTAATAAATGCTTTTTGATTTGATTTGACTATTAATACAATCTAAATCACATTCCTTTTTTTGGCTATTATATCACACTGTTGACTCATACTAACTTTGCAAACCACTAAATTCTCCAAATCTTTTTCACCTTTTTTTCCACCCTGTAGTTGAAACCAAGTACAGGGCTATGTTTATTCCTATTAAACTTCATTTCATTGGATTTATCTCATTGGTTCAGCTTAGTGTAATGAAAAGTCAGATATTACATCTGGAGGATCTATGGGAGACCATGAATAAGATGTATATAAGATGAGAAATTGTAGATTGGATCGTAAGCTGAATCAATTAAGGGAACACCCACATCTATGAGATCACAGATCCCTCAAACTATTGAGTTATGGTGGTGATGATTGTTGTTAAAGTCCAACTATATTAGTCAACACATTAGCTATCCCTTCCCTAGGTCTCTACCATCTGTGAATCTGACAATCATGTCATTTGTTTTTTCATCCAAGGCATCAATAAAAATGTTGAACATGATACAACCAGAGACGGAGCACCCTGTAACACATGACTAAAGGCTTCCTATCAGATTGCAATTGATCCATTAGGCAGTACTCTTTGGATCCAATACTTCGACCAATTCCAACAACACTTGACCGTATATTCATTTACCCCACATCTCTCCATTTGTCATCTTGTGAGAGACATGATTATCTGGCTGCCATCCATGTATGCTCTGTCTTTGACATCACTGTGTCCAATAAGTCTAGTAACCCTTTGATAAAATGAAATGAAAATAATCTGGCATGACTTGTTCTTAATGAACCCATACTAGTTCATAGGGCTCACTATTTCTTCTCAACCATTCATTCATTAGATCAACAACCATCCCTTTGATAACCCATCCCGGAATTCAGGTCAAGTTCTTTGGTCTATGGTCTGTAATATAGTTTGCCCAATCTGTCTTCTTTCCTTTACTGCCCTGTCCTAAAAATCAGGACAGTGTTTTCCCAACTCTAATCCTAGACTTCCACTCCTGATCTCCATGTCTCCTCAAAGGTCATCAACAATGGCCCAGCAATAAATCACATCAGAAGGCTCTACAAGTACCCTGGCATGTAGATTTTTCCAGGCTAGGTGGCTTGAACTCATTAAGAGAGGTTATCTCTTACCATCTCCTTATTTATTTTGGGGGCTTCAATCCTGACTAAATTCCCTTTGTTGCATTCATCATGTCTTTCCATTCTTCAGATCTGAGGATCATTCTCCTTGATAAAGAAAACAGAAACAAAAATGCTTTTCTTGAAGCAGGTATACCTCTTTTGGTCAGCTTCTAAATGTGTTAATTTCAAGTTGGTTCATTTCACTTTGGCATAGCCCAGAATATAAATCATGGCCAGGGGTGGTGATCAACTAAGTTTTGTTTGGGTTTTTTGTCATATTCATTTTAACATTTAACTTTCCAATATACTAAAAATAATTTCAAGTAAAGCATATTATTTCTCCCAAGATAACATGACTTGATAATGAAATTAAAGAAAACTAGCTGCCAAAATTCAATCAAAACTTATGGAAGGAGGTAAAGTGCACCCAAGTAGAATGGAAGCTTTTTGATGGAAGAGAATGTTTCATTTTGTCATTGTATTCCCAAAGCTTAGCACAGTGTCTTATACTGTAGACACTTAATACATGTTTGCTGAATTGGATAAAATTAGCTGCTTTGTAGCCTTTATGAACTTTGCACTAGACTGAAAGATATAAAAGATAACAGTCACAGAAGGCTTGAACTGAAAGAGGCATTCAATCCCTTCATTTTACAGATGAAGAAATTGGGCTCCAGAGAGGAAAGGCATCTTGCATTTTGACTTGATACTTTAAAAAAAACACTTATCATAAGCTCTAAGTTAAAGGCAGAAAATAATCATAATACTCGAGCTTACAAAGTAATAGTACATGATGCAAGTTCAATTGCAATGTAAAAGAGTTGACAGTAATTCTTTTATCCATTACCCTTTGGACCATTTTTATTTCCTACAAATTAAACTAATCACTGAAGCAATTTAACAATAATCTAATAATTCAATTTCTAAAAGGAGATCCTATGTTACCTGGGTATAAAGTTTATAATTTTCAAGATATTTGTTTGAACTAAAGGAATGAACCTGAACAATTAAATGAAAATCAAAGAACATGATTTTTTTTTAAGTGTTATAGCAAAAGCTACATAAAATACACTTTTATAAAGGAAGTTAACTGTTTTCATAGACACTGTTTTTTCATATCAAATTATTGTTACTTTTCTCAGCATAATGCATATATATACATATGTGTATATATGTATGCATATGTGTGTACATATGTGTGTATATTTGTGATATTTACATATATACATAGAGATAAAGATAGAGATGGATATAACTATTTCAATATATAGACAGGTAAGATAGACAGATAGACAGACAAACAGATAGATAGGTAGGGTTTGAAATGCCAAAATGCTTCAGTTCCAATATGCTTTTAAGGCAAACATGCAAAACCTATGGGCAATACATAGAAAATATAAGCACAGCATTCCAAAAGTAAGGATTGTGCAAGATTATGGATTCCATTTTGACAACTGACAGGTCAGCAACGTCTTAAAAACTATTTGTTTCAAATAAAAATTCCCAGTTGAGCTCTTAGAGAGAATTAGTGGTTAGAACCAGGACTAGAACTCAGATTTTCTGACTCCTGGTCCAAGATTATTCCTTCTTCCTTCTTCCTGGAAATAAGAAGAAAACCAACATGCATGGAAACCAAAAAGAGTTGGCACCCCCTGGCTAGGTGATCTTGAAGACCCTTTCCTACCCTAAAGCCTATGATCCTAAGACTATACTAGACACTAGAGAAATTCCAGGGACAGAATTAACCCCTCCCTCATGGAGCTTACAATCAAAGTTATACCTTGTTACAGTCATAGACTATGGATCACCCTAGGATGAGTCAGTGGGAGAGCTTAGCCTTAAAAGCACATCTTCTGACTCCAAACTTTCCCCCTACATTATCCAGTCTGTCACCTTCTTTCTGTAGTAAGCCAAATAAACTGTGACCACATGCATTCTAGGCTTCTCTGAAGAGGGTAGATTTGTGTGTAAACATCACTGCCAGAGACATTTTTGGGTCTTACAGCTCCTGACCCTGCTTTTGGCACTATGTCTGTGTATAACATTGAAAAACAGAGGGAGAGTAAATGCTGAAGTCATTAACAACAGAGAGGATAAAAACAAATGCTTCTGTATTTATACTTGAATTTCTCCAGCTCAGAGGTCCAAATAGCCCCACTTGTCCCTAGTACTAAGGCCCAGGGGAAGGAGTGAGGGATAAAGGTGGGGGCAAGAATATGCTATGTGGTTTTGTTAGGGGATTATGTCTTTAATGAATAATAACTGACATTTATATAGGGCTTTCAAGTTTGCAAAATGTTTTACCTAGATTAAGTCCTTTGTACCTCAGAACAAATCCGTCAGATACATAATTCAGGTTCTATTATATTCATTTTACAGAGGAAAAATAAGAGACTCACAGTGACTAGCCCATGGTTGCAGACTTAGTGCTGGAGGGAGGATTTGAATACAGGTTTTCCCTACTTCAAGTCCAACATTCTATCTGTTAGACTGTGTTGTTCTTTAAAACAAATTAGACATGATGAGTTCAAAGGGGTGCTGTTCTCCTTTTCACTTATTTAGCTTGTACTAATTCCTTATGCCACCTCCTGCAGGAAACCATCTCTAATCATCTGGAAGGGGTGTGCTAGTAAATGTTTAACAACCAACCCTCTAGGTGGGAAAAAACCCATACACAGAACATACATGGTGGGGGGGACAGAGAGGAAAAAAGTAAGTTACATGATAACTTTATTATGTATTTAAAAGGAATAGAGTAATAGCAAGTTGTATAAAATAGATTTGCAGTTTCATGTGCAATCATCTTTTTTTATTCTACTGCTATGTAAATGCTTGTTTATTTCTTAAGTTAAGAATAAAAGAGAAAGAAAGAAAGAAAGAAAGAAGAAAGAAAGAAAGAAAGAAAGAAAGAAAGAAAGAAAGAAAGAAAG